>NC_052506.1:65333393-65363398 GCF_014356525.2 Nilaparvata lugens | reverse complement strand
AAAATAACTTAGCCAACTATGAATCGATTCTTCCAAAGCTCTGGATTTAATAATGAGCTTCAACTTGAAGCAGACAAGGAATTCAAGCCTAATTATGCATCACTCATAGTGCTGATGAAATGATTGATCATATAAATTCTACAGTCCATAACATTGAACAATGGAAGATTTCAGCCCAAAAGAAGAATGAACATGCTCAAAGTGACTCTCAACAAACTGTTCGCCTGTCCAAATTCGAGTTGAAAATTTTCAAGGGTGATGCTATTGAGTGGATATCCTTAATCAATTTATTTGATTCGAGCATACATGTTAATACTGCATTATCAAACGTAGTCAAATTTCAGTATTTGTTGGGTTCTGTTGTTGGAGAACCTCTGAATTTGATTGAATCTTTGCCAATTACTGATGCTAATTATAAAGTAGCATATGCTCTTCTAAAAGAATGCTACCATTCACCTCGGCATCTAATTACTATGCACTTGAATCAGGTTCTTTTTTTACCTACTGTCAACCATTTTTCTACTCATATAAGAAAATTTGTAAATCATTCTTTTAATGAGGATATTCAAGCACTGAAAGCTTTGGAAATTGACATAACCACAAAGAATCCTCTACTTTGTGCCATGATCATGAGAAAAATGGACAACACTATTAGAAAAAGGTTTGTGCATTCTCTCTCATTGGATAAAATTAATAATTCAGTTTCATCAGATTCTACAAAAATTGTTAGATTTCTCAATCAAGAGTGTAGTGAAATTGAGAATTGGAATCTTTACTATACAAATGTCTCAAAAAATCCTTCATCAACTTACAAGCACCTCTGTTTCTGAAAATATTTTTTTAAACTGAATAAGAATTTTGTAGGACACAAATCTGAAAATGTGTCTCTAATGACATACAATAGTAGATATAAATGTGTGTTCTGGCGCAAAAAAATTACAAGGTCAAGATCAAGGTTAAGGTCAAGGTCAAGATCAAGGTCGAGGTCAAGGTTGATGTCAAGGTCAAGGTCAAAACTTAGGAAAAAAACTTGGAAAAAAAATTAATAATGAAAAGTCAAAAATTAATCAAAAAAAAAAAAAAAAATTAAAAATTATAAAAATAAATCAGAAGGTCTCCCACCCACTCTGGAGTGTATATATAGTATTCACAACAGTGGGGGGGACCATCAGTGTTCAGTCAAGAGCCATACAAGACACATCTGTTCAGTTCTAGAACCTGGCGTTTCAGCAAGACTTTGTAAAAAAGAATCCTAGGACACACAGCCGCCATTTTGATCTTCAATAAAATAGCATATGTTCAATAAAAGTAGCAATGAATTGCTGATTTTTATTCCTCAAATCCTCTTCACCCATATTTTGTAGTATAAGAAGAAGTGATCATTCTATAGAATATACAAGGAGTTTAAATATCCAAACAGTAATGAGATATCCTCTGGGTAGCATGTATGCTTTCAAGAGTCTCAGATATGAATCCTAGAATGTATACAAACCATTGTATCACAAGGATATTTTTTCCTAGTTATATTTAACATAATAGCATCCCATAGTATTCAGTCAGTGTTCAGTCACTGTTCAGTCACATGACTAATGGCCACGCCCACCAGCATTAGGGGCATCAATGGGGGTGACTCTAGCTCAAGATGGTAATGCAGGACCTGTCACTCTACACTAAGATGATCATGGAGACCTATCACACCAGATTAATATGTCCATTGTAGACCTACTAGATCAAGATGTCCATGGGAGACTAGATCAGTGGTCGCCAAACAGTCGATCGCAAGCTACCGGTAGCTTGTGGGGTAGTTTTTGGTAGCTCATGAAATGCTTAAGTTTTTAACCATGCATTGAGAAACATGGCTACAAAATTTTGCATTTCTCACAGATATAACTGAGAAGTTGAATGATTTAAATTTGCAGCTTCAAGGGAAAGATATGGACATTGGTGGAATGATTTGAACTGTAAAATCGTTTTCCAAGGAGCTTGAGATGTGGGAAAAGAATGTCGTCCAGTTTGAATATGAACACTTTTTCAGTCTGTAGAAAATCAATAACAAGAAAAATCCTTCACAGCAACTCAGCAATAACCAAGAATACATTACAATTCAGACTTGAGACAACAGTTTTGATCAGTGATTTCAAGATTTCAAAAGCATATCGAATATGGTACAATTCGTCAACTCTCCTTTTGTAGAGATCGATGCAGAAGATTTTGCAGCTTGTGTTGTAAAACATTTTGGTGGAGATCAGGCTTCAGTTGAAATGAAATTTGTGGATTTTTAAAATGATCTTGTCTCTCAGATCACTTTCTACAACTGGAAATATTTGGCCTCAAGTCTCCAAAGAAAAATATCCATTATTATTCAAGTTGCATTGAGGTTGAAAGCTATGCTCAGCTCTACCTACTTGTGTAAATCATCTTCTCCAAGTATGAAATTCATGAAAAATCTATATAGGAACATTTTTTGGACAACTGCATCAGAATGGCAGCTACAACGTACACTCCAAAAAATCAATAAAATACTTGATGGCCAAAAAGATTTCCACTTCTCTCATTGAAATTAATGCACATTTCAACTTCTGTTATACTTTTTGCTATGAGATAAGTAGATTTCAACAATAGAAATGTACCTTTATATGCAATGAAAGATACTTTCTTCAGTCTAATATTCCTTGGTAGCTCACTAGAAGATTTATAAATGCTATTATAGCTCACAGTCTCATAAGTTTGGCGACCACTGCTCTAGATCAACATGGCCATGTTGCTCTAGATCAAAATGGCATTGAAGATAGATATTTTCAACAACTCCCACTCCACCTCCTCTGTGTTTAGACATGACTTATTCAACATGGACATTCTCAATGACCCTCACTCCTCCTGTCACATGACTAATGACCATGCTCACCAGTCTTTCTGTCAGTATTCAGTATTCAACATGTCTGTATGGCATGGTTGGGTTGTCCACTCAGTGGTCACTCAGTCAGTTCAATTACTGATCAGTCACTGTTCAGTCACTGTTCAGTCACTGTTCAGTTACTGTTCAGTCACTGTTGAGTCACTGTTCAGTCACTGTTCAGTCAGTGGCACTTGGCATCCCAATGTACTTATAGCTAAACTATATCTAAGGAGATGGTAGGTAATAAGTAGACAGTTTGGAATACAATTAGCTCTTTATTGATCAATTCATTATCTATCTCATTGAAAAGTTTACTACAAACAGATATATCTCTGTTCCACAATCCAAGTTGTTTACTATATTGAGTGTGCAGAAAAGTGATGTATCCATGATGTTTCTCCTTGGCCATTTCAAGCAGGTGATGTCCCAGGTAGTAGACTCCTTCTCCAGTACTAGTACTTGGCAAGTCTTCCATGTTGATGTCTGATAGTCTTTGGATGATATTCATTGATACCTCTAGAACACTGTTTCAGACAGAGACAATACCCTGTCATTGTTGTTGAATCACCTCACAACCTCTTTCATTCAGGTAATTGATGCTCCTTCAAGTCAAAAGTATAGGTCTAGTAGTATTTCTTACCACTACATCATCCTCCTCCTCCTCCTCCTCCTCCTCCTCCTCCTCCTCCTCCTCCTCATCCTCTTCCTCTTCCACCTCTACCTCATCGTTCTCCTCCATATCAGATTCCTCTTTCCTCATCTTCTACATGATTCTCATTCTTCTTTAGGTCAAATGGGAAGATTGATGGTAAATTTGTCTCACTTTAGTCACCCCACTTTGAGAATAGGAGTACCATCTTCTCTATTGTTCCAGATACACAGTTGATCCACAAAATGTCTGTTCTTCACAGATGATTCCAGCACAATGAATCTAATCTGCTATGTATCCAATATTATATATCTATATTTGAACAGTATTATGATTTTGATTGTACCTCAATATATTACCTAGTGTCTAAGGTGTTGCTGTTCTTTGCTTTCTCAAGTAAAGACCTTTACCGACCTTTGGTCTCTGCTGTCTCAAGTAAAGACCTGTACCAACCTTTGGTTTATGATGTCTCAAGTAACTTGGTTTCTGATGTCTCAGACCTTGACCTCTGTTCATTGATTTTTTCTTTGATGGTTGAATCTTTTGTTTCTTCCCCTTCTTAGCCACCCTGCTGACTTTCTTCAGTGATCTTTTCATACCTCCCCCAAACTTTGCCTTAGCCTTCATGATGCTGGTGACTGCTAGTGCTGCAGCTTTTTCCAAAACCCCTGCATCTCCAGATCTCACTTTGTCCCAGGCTCTCTCTGCCAAGATGCTGTCTGCTACTGCTCTGCTTGCTGTATCACCACTCTTGGAATAGGCAATATCATGCTCCTTGCAAGCCTGATCAATTTTGTTGATTCCTGGATCACCTTGTGCTAATTGCTTCTCAAGTTTTGTTCCTGGTCCACAGTACTGATAGCCAGGGATATGAGTTCAACTGGTAGAATGTCAATTGCCTTATTAACTATTGTACCAGCAGCACCCTTGATAGCTGACAGAACACCTCTTCCTCTATAGATCTTCTGACTTTTCTCCTTAAGAAAACCATGCCTTGGAGCAATAGATCCTCTCCCAGTCACTTGTCTCTCAGAATGTCTTTGACTGCCATCTCTGCCATCATCCAAAAGGCGTTTGATTGTATTCTTATACTTGGCTTTTCTTGTAGTTAACAATCTCACCTCTTGGATCATTGTTCTATCTGTGCACACTGGTCCAGTTCAATATTTCTCCATAGGCCTGTCTGTCAGTGGATTCAACTAATGCACGATTTGGATTCTTCTTGAAAATCGACTCACAAAGTCCCAATGTAGCTGTGAAGGTCTTTTCTTCCTCATCTACAGGGTCAGTCAGCACAATTTCATCACCATTCTCTCCAAAAGTTGAATACTCATTGCCCAGGTAGTAAGCATTGTCTCTCACTCTTGGCCCAAAATTGTCATTGTCCTTGCTCAATGATCCTCTAATGTAATCAGCTACCTGTTTTCCAGCTAGATCAGTCTGATCAAGAATATTCTGAACTGTTGTACCATGACTTTGATCCAATAATTGTTCAACACTCTTATCATCATCATCCTGTCTATCTCCAGACAGCTCCTTATCACTGCTATCATCACATCCTACACCCATATTATACTCCTCACCCTCATCCCCTTCAAATGCCTGCTTTCCTGCTTTTCATAGTTGTCGTCCAACTCCTGAGGTGCCTGCTATTGGACTTGAAACTTCTCCAGTTCCATATGATTCAAATGTTGGTGACTCTTCATCAATGCTGGAGAATTGGTGCTTATGGTTTGCTTTCCTTGCACCAGTAAGTCCATGCCTTGTATATGTGGCATGTTTAACAATTGGTGTTGTTGGTGGAGTAGTATATATGTGGTGTGTTGATGCTGCTGAGGAAGGATGATGCTCTGATAATGGAAACTCTGGCTTGGATTGTCTCTGCCTACCCTTCACATGCCTGGAATGCATTTTTATTCTAGGCTTTAGATACCTGGGGCGCTTCTTGGATGCTCTTGATGGAGGTAGTTGTGGTTGTTGAACTAGCATCTGTTTGAGAGTTTTGACTAGGTTGGCTAGCTCAGCTAGAGGTTTGAAGTGTTCCACATTTTTCTCTTCTGTAATCCGTCTACCCAGCATGATTTCCTTATGCCTCCTTTTAATTTAACGCTTCAGCCTAGCAATCTCCAATATGGTAGGAGCAACCTCCTCCAATGATGGCTTATGGTTCCTTTGTTTGATATACATACTGGTCAGTGTTTATCAGTATACTGAGGTCTGAGTGTTTGAGCTCAGCTATTCATACATCTTGGACCCATCCCAAGTGCCGGGTGCAACTGACTGAACAGTGAATGAACAGTGACTGAACAGTGACTCAACAGTAACTGAACAGTGACTGAACAGTGACTGAACAGTGACTGATCAGTAATTGAATTGACTGACTGACCACTGAGTGGACGACCCAACCATGCCATACACACATGTTGAATACTGAATACTGACAGAAAGACTGGTGAGCATGGTCATTAGTCATGTGACAGGAGGAGTGAGGGTCATTGAGAATGTCCATGTTGAATAAGTCATGTCTAAACACGTAGGAGATGGAGTGGGAGTCGTTGAAAATATCTATCTTCAATACCATTTTGATCTAGAGCAACATGGCCATGTTGATCTAGAGCAGTGGTCGCCAAACTTATGAGCCTGTGAGCTATTATAGCATTTATAAATCTTCTAGTTAGCCACCAAGGAATATTAGACTGAAGAAAGTATCTTTCATTGCATATAAAGGTACATTTCTATTGTTGAAATCTACTTATCTCATAGCAAAAAGTATAACAGAAGTTGAAATGTGCATTAATTTCAATGAGAGAAGTGGAAATCTTTTTAGCCATCAAGTATTTTCTTGATGTTTGGAGTGTACATTGTAGCCGCCATTCTGATGCAGTTGTCCAAATAATGTTCCTATATAGATTTTTCATGAATTTCATACTTGAAGAACATGGCCATGTTGCTCTAGAGTCTCCCATGGACATCTTGATCTAGTAGGTCTACCATGGACATATTAATCTGGTGTGATAGGTCTCCATGACCATCTTAGTGTAGAGTGACAGGTCCTGCAAGACCATCTTGAGCTAGAGTCACCCCCATTGACGCCCCTGATGCTGGTGGGCATGGCCATTAGTCATGTGACTGAACAGTGACTGAACAGTGACTGAGCAGTAACTGAACAGTGACTGAACAGTGACTGAACAGTAGCTGAACAGTGACTGAACAGTGCCTGAACACTGGCTGAATACTATGGAATGCTATTATGTTAAATATAACTAGGAAAAAATATCCTTGTGATACAATGGTTTGTACACATTCTAGGATTCATATCTGAGACTCTTGAAAGCATACATGCTACCCAGAGGATATCTCATTACTGTTTGGATATTCAAACTCCTTGTATATTCTATAGAATGATCACTTCTTCTTATACTACAAAATATGGGTGAAGAGGATTTGAGGAATAAAAATCAGCAATTCATTGCTACTTTTATTGAACATATGCTATTTCATTGAAGATCAAAACGGCGGCCGTATGTCCTAGAATACATTTTCACAAAGTCTTGCTGAAATGCCAGGTTCTAGAACTGAACAGATGTGTCATGTATGGCTCTTGACTGAACACTGTTGTGAATACTATATATACACTTCAGAGTGGGTGGGAGACCTTCTGATTCATTTTTATTAATTTTTATTTATTTTCGATTTCTCATCATTATTATTATTATTATTATTTTTCGATTTTTCATTATTAATTTTTTTTCTCTAAGTTTTGACCTTGACCTTGTATCTTTTTCTTCTTTTTTGCACCATAACACACAATTTAGCCTATATCTACTTACAATGATAATGAATCGAACTCCGATGATAAAAATTAATGCTTGTTTTGTGTGTGAGAAGGCGCACAAAATTTACTCATGTCCAGTTTTCAAAAACCACTCTCCTAGAAAACGCTTTGAACTTGTCAAACAACATGATAGATGTATAGCTATCTAGGAAATCACCAATTGAAACAATGCGAATCGAAAGGAAGCTGTTTCACCTGTAAAAAGTCTACACACCACACTTTGTTACATTTTAATAACAACCAGTCCTCTCAAACTTTGCCAACTTCGGTGAACTGGATGCATCAGGACAACAAACCTCAAGTGACTATGACAACAATAGAGCAGTCATCCTCTCGATCGTCCACTGTTCTGCTTGGTACTCTATTGGTAAAGTTAACCACATCTAAAGAAGTAAGTTATGTTTTTCGTGCCCTTGCTGACTCTGGAAGTCAGTCATGTTTCCTCACTGAGCAGGCTGCTCAGATATTATGTGCACCTTATAGTAAGAGCAATCACAGTGTAGTGAGCCTCTCTCAAGTTCCTACACGTTCTAAAGGACTTACCTCTCTTTCTATTTGAGCTTTGGGTGGAAAACTGATCTCTTCTAATCAAGACTTTCTAATAATTGATGAAATTTGTGCAGATCTCCCTCGCATGGAAATTGATCCAGTTGTATTTGAAAGAGTTCGACCTTATATTTCAGCGATCCAACCTTCCACTTGCCTGGAGGCATAGATGTTTTACTTGGAGGCTCTGTGTTTCCTCTTATCTTGAATAAACTTGTTCACAACCTTGGCCCTGGTTTACCAAGTTTAATTGAAACCCATTCCAGATTCTTGGTCATGGTGACACTCCATGTAAACATGATGCTGATGCTCCTACTACCTACTCCACACTTGTCTATTACGCTCTTGGTGATTAACAACTTGGACCTGCATAATTCCCTAGAACAATTTTGGCAGCAACAAGAGCCTCCAGTATCAACTAAAAATCTAAAGAAGAAGAAGTTTGTGATGAACATTTAACTACTACTTATTCTCGTGAACCAACTGGACGATTTTGTGTCAGATTACCCTTCAAATCAAATCATCCCTCACTTGGACAATCTAAAGACATTGCCGAGAAAAGATTACATTCATTGAAGAGGAAATTCAAAGTTCAACCTCAATTCCATGCCTTATATCTTCATAACTGAATACATCTCTTTAGGTCATATGGAGAAGAAAAAATTAAATCTGTAGGTACTCATAAAATTCTTATCTCACTGACTCACTGATCACGATTTCTGGAAAACTACAGGATGGATTGCAACCAAACTTGGAATATAGCTTCCTCATACGTCCTAGGTGCTCACTAAGAAATCTTTTGGCGATATTTCAACTCTAAGGGTGGTTTTTAAGGGTGTAAAGTTCGTCTTTTAGCATGTATATTCTTCTTCTCCCAATCTCTTAATTACAAAGACCTTAAAAGAGATATAGACCCACAATGCCTATGCCTTCCCAATGATAGCTCTTACTTGAAATTGAAGTCCGCCATTGGGGTATTTTAGCACGAGATATTATATCTATATATTTGTAATACTTTATAATACAAAGGCATTGGTATGTAATAATCTTATTGGTTGCCCCCTCAATGGCCGATTTCAATTCCAAGTATGACACTAGCGCTGCATGTGAGTTTTTGCATCTTTAAAGGTCTTTGCTTAATTATAATTGAAATGTCCATATCATATGTTACTATAGAACTATAATCTAGAGAGAGTACCTCTTCAACAGTAGTTGACTACTGGCAACTAGATTAATAATTTTGTCAGGTTGGCATCAAGTTGAGATGACTTCATTAGGTTGGCACCAGGTTGAAGAACTTATATTAAAATGCATTTATCGAGAACAAATTGATTGGGCACTGCTGCTCCAATTGGAGCTATACCTTGGAATATAGATATTTTTTATTTTTCATTAAACAAACTTTTATGACTGGAGTTGCTTCAATCGATTCATCCTATTCTATCAAGACCAATTTTGTTTGTATATCCAACATCGCGAAAACTGCTGTAACATGTTAAAATTTGATAGGCAAGAAAAATCGCTAATTGGAAGAATTTTATAGGTCTGAAGTAAAACAACTATTCTATTATCGCCAAATGCAATAACAACAAATGAAAGATTAGATAATAACGGGTACCATGGCTAAAATTAGAACAACTGAATAGGAAAGAATTTTATTTGCTACTTATTATATTATATAAAGTATTGGAAATTTTGAGGTTAGGCTTAAAATACCTACTGATCGGCGACCTAATAATCGATCAAGTCGTATAATGTGAAATCTAGCCAGACACCTTGGCAAAAATTTGTTGTAAACAAATAGTATTCAACTAGAGGATTTTGGGAAGCACATGGCTAATTGTTGTAAGGGAGAAACAACTTATGAAGTCCAAAAATATTTATTATCTGTAATAAACATACATAAACCACCAAATAAAAATAAATTAGAATATTAAGGAAGTAGGATGTTCGTAGGCACATGGATACAGTACTGAATTTGCATGAACCAATCAAATTGCAGTAATCGATGGGCGGCAATAGAGAGCCGATTCAAATGTATATATAAATGTTTCTATAAATGATAAGAATTTATAAACCATCACTACTCAGTTTATGTATCAGATATGGTCCGAGAAATTATAAAATGTTATACCTAAGATATAGGTAATAATTTAGTAGATTGGCATGGACTATTTGATCCCTTTAATGGCGTAGTAGTGAATTATTTAAATATATGTAAATTTGTAAGTCAGAAATGGGATTGGAGAAAATAAGGGTAGAACCTGCCCACCTGCCTGCCAGATGCCACTATGGAACAACACTAAATTTTGTAGAGCACAAGACCCTTTGTTGAATTGTACTTTTGAAAGACTTAAAGTTTAAATTCATGAATTAATTTTTCATAAGACTTAGTGATGCTGCATTAAAGTGAAAGTCATTTTAATATTCATTTATTCCCTTGGAGAAGACGACTTTGGCCACAAAAATCCAGGACGACCAGGAAATTGGATTGCCACCAACATCTTGTGAAATTCAGCACGTGAGTGATAAATTATCGAAATATATAAAGTTAGGGCGCCCTCAGTGCTTTGAATGAAACAAATATATAAAGCTAGCTTGTCGAAAAGGTTATAAATATTAAAAATTACTATAAAACTTGCGCAAGTCTTAAACAAGGTACTAAAAACATATTTTATTGGATAAGAGTTGTATCATATTTATATATCTGAAGATTCATAGATTAACGGAGTATTTAAATTTGATATTATAAAGTACATATGCTCACTCAATCATTGATTTTATCTAGCGATTTGTAAAGATATAATGCAGCCCTTGTTCACTGGATAAATTGATTTATCTACTTCCATCAGAGGCCGAACCTTGAGCCCTGAGATATATTTATATTATAAAGAAATATACTGAGATCTATAGATTTTATATATTTATAATGTATGATCTATCATTTGATTATTTCTATGATTTTTGGAAAGAATATATACAGTGAGATTTATAAATCAACAAGCAGCAGCAAGTTGATACCTAAGCTGCATAGAATAGATGCATACTATTAATGAATCAAAAGCACATGGTAATGTTTCGTGTTAAAGAGCTAAAAAGTAATGACCCAATCTGTGCTATTTTATTTTCGATATATTTCTTATATTTATTGTGTGTGCTTGTGCTCTATATGTTTCCACATTTATTTGGTCTTTGATATTTACTTGTACAATATATGTATCAAATTTTTTATGGTGTATCCTTTATTTGATTCTCCACTTCCATGCATGACCAATCTCATATTTATTTATCAAATTATCAGTATTGAAATATTAAGAAAGTTACCATCTGATTTTATTCTTCACAGAATAAGCTGGTCTACTCAGCGATGTATTGCATTGATAATCAAGTCTTTGGAAATAATACGTTCCAGAGATTCATATAAATTGTCCAAGAGCAGTGAACTGCGGGAGCTCCTGAGCGAGCCTATAAGAGTTTTATCTAAGTTGTATTCTGAGAACCACAACCAGAGTTATATATTCTTGTACTCATGCTTTACTGACTGCAGCCAAGACAGGCAAACCGTTATTCACAAAAATAACGTCAGACTGCTTGAACAGTTTCAATTAAATTTTAATAATTCAGTATGATATGTGGAGGGTATTTTTAAAACTTCAGAAGTGTCCATTGTGGAATCTAGTTGCAAAGAATGAGGAAATTCGGCCAAAATATAACTTGGGCAAAAGAAAGGGGTTATATATTAGAACGGCCAAATAGCTGTTGTTGCTTTTCCTAGTGTAAAAATATCTTTCTTAGAAGTAAGGCACTTTTCCCATGAATCAATTATTCCCAAACATTGATGGTTATTTGTTCCAAAAATATTAGAGAATATGCATAATAGTTCGTTGACTGTCAGTATTCCTCATTGATAGCATCAATGCTCCCCATTTAAACAATGCTGACACATTGATGTAAATCGTACTATAATTTGGTTACTTTAGATCAGATGGAGATAATAATGTTGAAGATCGCTACTGTTTCAATTTCAATCATGTTTGAAATTTTTGCTTTTGTTACCAGCCTGTTATTATAATGTGAAATAAGCTCTCATTGAATCAAATCATAATCATTGAAGTCAATTATAGTAAGAAAGCAATTTCTGTTTGAATATGTGTGTTTGTGGATAAGAATGTATGTTGGATGGATCTTGAAACGGCTCTAACGATTTTTATTGAATCAGGAATATAGTGGGTTTGCAACAAAAAACATTATTTTGTAACAGGTCTCAACTCTGGGAAAATTCACTGAAGTTCCTTGAGAAAGGATTATTGGTCCCTCAAGTAGCAGCTGATCAGAAAAAAGTTTCCATAATCTGTTGAGAATGTGAGAGAGTGTGTGCAAATGAAAAAGATTACAATAGATTGAGTTGAGTCAACAAATTTGGACTTGATTAATTTAAAACATCACAGTATCCATGGAAGATCTGGAAGAATAGAATCAGAAAGTGACCAGATTATAACAGAAGAAATTTAAAATCGATCTTTCCAAACATATGGTAGTTGAATGTAATGTTAATTTTGAGGTGATAGAAATGCGACTAATTTCTTCAGCTTCTGTTGTATCTGTTCCTCTGTTGCTCTATGTTTGTACGCAGTGTCACGGTGAGATTCGCCAAACAGCTTTGATAAGCAACTTTCTCTACTAATAAGCTAAAAATTACAACTACTCACCTTTATTGGCTGTTGAAATAACAACAAAATCTATGATATATTCAGATTCACTATGATCCAGATTCACAAACAGTTGTAAATGGTTTTCGAATAACCTAAAATGGCATAATGTTGAATGTTTGTTTACAATAAGGTTTAGTTTCTTGATGCAACTGAGCCGGCTACCTTATCAATAATCTGATAACCGGCATGTCTGTTTCTGGTTGTTCGACTGCTTGCTTCGATTTTCAATTTTATTATATTGTTTATTGTACACACTGACCTGCTGAAAAATCTGCTCATTGTTCCCCTATATTTGTTTTGCTTGTTTCCTCGTTTTATTTGTAAAATTATTTATTTATTCTATATGGCACACCTGAGCACATTTCTTCATTTGTAGCCATCCTATTGGTAGATTTGTTTTTTCTGACCAGTGATTGGTCATTAACTGGTCATGTGACGTTTTCTTCCCCAAACCTAGCTTCTCAATTTTGGAGAAGAAGGAAGAGAGAGAGAAATTAACTCAGCATTCCAATGGAAAGTCGTTTGTAACTCCTATTTGTTATTTTTTGTCGTTTTAAATGTTTCATTGTTAAATTTATGGAAGAGTGCTGAATTCAATCAATGTAGAGTTCCTGTAACGTTAGAATTTAATTTGATTACCAAGTCTCAGTTAAAAAGGAGTTATTAATTATTAAATTGCAAGCCAAATAATGAAGCCTAATATGATGCCATGCAGGCTGACGAAAGAAGCCAGCCATGCTGTGAACAAGTCCTCATGAGTGAGTGCATGTATATTATGGGCCCATATAAATGTGAGTGATTTATAATATTATTATTTCAAAATCTCTTCGACTCAATTTTCCATAGACAAACTGGTATATCGTTTGGAAAAATTCTGATGTTACCATGTCCAAACTTGAGTCGGGCAACCCTTGGGTGAAAGCACTACATGCTCACCCTTAATAAATTTATAAACTTGAAAGAACTCTTTAAAATTCAAATTATATTGTTTATGGGCTTAACCCTTCATTATCAAAGTCATTTATTAATTATTGAACAAACAATATTCTTATATGATTTAGTGAATTTAAATAAATGCAACTTGTCATCACATGTTGTTCCTTAGTGACCCTGTGTTCGACCTTGCTTATAGCTTATTTATTTGCTGATATCATATTCATTTCAGAGGTCAATAGTTACCCATCATTGAGTTACTTGATCTTGAGAGAATACAGTCGTCCTTTAATGAGCAGATTTTTCAAAAGGCTTTTCATAGTTCGTTCTTGTTCAATTATAAATGAAATTACCTGAATTAGCACTATTAAAGCTTTATTAAACTTGAACCAAATATTTATTTTGTTAATGTATTTATATCATGTGTTCATTTGTTTGTTCAGCACACAATGTGCATAAGTCAGCCGCATATAACCTACCAATAATTGTTGCAGATAATTTTCTATTTTCATGCTGTGGTTATTGATTATAATTATTATTTCCCAACTAACCTGCAAGTATAATCCAAACGTACATTTTGTGTGACACTTCACCACTTCGTTTTTCAACAATTCACTACATGATCATCGACCTTTTATATCTTCACTTATCCACTGATTTTGAAACAACTACCATGGCCGATGAACATCACACCACTGCGTTCACATCAGAGGACGAGACATATTCACCAGAACATCTTCCACGCCCGGTCCTCAGCACTACCTCCATCGACTTCAATCTGGGGGCTGGAGAGAGCCTTTCATCAACACATTTTGAAGAGAGCCGACTCCAACTCGATTCAAGATTGTCATCCCCAGCCGGGACCGTCACCAACATCGAGGAAGTCCACACCAAAACCGTCGCCGAAATCGAGGAAGGCCACACCGGAGCAGATGTCACCACCCGTCAAGAGATTAAGATCAACTCGCCACATATCAACGATGTCCTTGCAGTACCCGGCTCTTACAATAGTCTCCTAGATGCCATGAAACAACAAAATGCAGATTTGAAAGCCAAAATGATAAGGGAAATGTTGCAGATAAAGAATGATATGATGAGCAGTATTAGTTTGGAGTAAAAACAACAGAAATCTGAAATTAAAGCTGAATTTAAAACTGAAATTTCAGTATTAAAACAAGAAATGAATCAGTTGTCATTGACATTGAATGGACAGGTGAAGAAGGCAAAGGAAGATTTACAAAAACAATTGTTGGAAAACGTTGAGAATCTACAGAGTGAGATTACAACTAAAGCTATGGAGATCACTACATTCACGCTAGACCAGATAAACAGCGCGAAAGTAGAAACCAATAATAAACTTCTGAAACAACAGAAGGAAACTAATAATAAGTGTGCAGAGTTGGAGAACAGGATGGGAGAAAAATTCACAAAATCTGATGTTAGGTTGGATAAGGTTGAAAAGCTACAAACAAAGCATACATCTCAGATAAATCAATTGAAGGTAGACCTTTCTCAAATTAATACCGAGTGCAACGACTCTGACACTATTCTTGAGTTAAAAAAGCAACTAGCTAAAACACAGGTTGAATGTAACCGAATAAAAATATCATGTTAACTTGTAATTCCGGCAGTAGTAATGTAAACATAAATCAACTTATGTCAAGTCTACCAATATTTGATAATTCGCCATCTGGTTTACAAGCACGCTCATTTATAGAACAAATAGAACTTGTCAACTCAATGGCTAATATTCCTTGGCTTGTTTGGAAAATTCAACTGTCAGTAAGCTTGTAAGGGGAACCACTAATTTATTTTTGGAGCAGAGTGTCCAAATTCCATTCATTGAATGATTTTATACAAAATTTTCTTTCTACATTCTGGTCACCAGCAAAGCAGAGAACATTGCTGTCACATATTCTCACTTGGCGGTATGATAAGAACCAGGGTTTAAGTATGACTGGATTCACAGCACACTTAAAATACCTGAATGGATTACTGGATACTCCATTAGAAAATAACAACTTGGTTGAGATTCTTATAAGTAAGCTGCCTTATTCAATCCAGTCTGCAATGAGTTCTCATGATTTCGACTCCTACGATAAATTTGAGAATTGTTTATGGAGGCTACAGGATATTGATAACCAACTGGGCCATAACAGATTTGTTAAGAGAAGTGATAGGTTAGGTGCAAACAGCTACCTGAAATGAAGTCATAGTCAAGCAGATTGTGGAAACAGTAAACAGGGGACTCAATATCAATATAATGACAGTAATACTAACCAACAAGGAAAAGGTAATTTTGGTAATATTATTAATCATAATTCATCCAATATTAACACCACTGAAATTGTAAACAATGAGGCAGACATAACAACAAGCAACAACACAAACACAGCAGCCGGCAGTCCAACGTCATCAAAGCCTCCTGCATCTGACAATCAACAACACAATACTAACTTCAGTAACAAAAAAAACTTATCAGGGAAACAGAAATGGATACAATCATCAAAGGAGAAATAATGGGAACAACAGTTGACAATCATACATGACTGCTTTTAATACGGATTTCCAAACAACAAAAGCAGTTAAATCTAACCTTGTCATCGCCAACTGTGGGGAGGTGACTCGCAAATTCTCCATCGGTCCAGTTGACAGAATATCGAACTCACTGACAATGTCAGCACATGAGCAGTCTACACTACCCAGCAGCTGTAAATGTTACCAAAGCGAATGCCCAACAGCTTCTGCGCCCATTTCAAAATCAACTCTGATAAATTTTCAGCTTAGACCAGAAGCAGAAATTTTTATCTCAGCTAAAATTTCAAACATGAAGCTAACCATTCCTGACAATCTGGATTCAGGGGGGCTAATCAATAGCATATATGAAATACTGGAAGATGAATCATTGCCTGTCAACAGTGGAGTGGTGAAGAAGAAGGATGAGAAATGGACAATACTGAAAGATGACCTGCCTTTCTCACCCAACCACAGCTTCAACTCATCACCAGAAGAGGTGGAGACCACTAAAACTTGTGATGTCACCCTACCAGCAACATCAGTGAAGGAAAATAAAGTTAAAACCCCACCATGGCCTTCATCAACATCAATAGCTGAAATATCAACACCAGTGTCAGTTCCTCAACTTTCCAACTGTAAGCAGCATACCTCACCACCTGCAGAACGACCAAAAATCCAGGGACCAAGACATCACCTATATCATCACAGGATTGAACCGGCCTGGAAGAAGAGGAAGAAGAAGAAGCCTCTTCACCACCAGCACAGAGTCAAGTCGGCCTGGAAGAAGAGAAAGGAGAAAAAGCCTCTTCATCACCAGCACAGAATCAGGTCATCAAGCATAAAATTATAATATAATTGATTCAATTAGTCCTAATTATTATATTGTCTCTATATTAGTCTACAGACTGGAAAAAATAAAAAACAACCCTTTATAAAACATCTACTGTGATAAAAAAAACAAAAGCAAACCAAAACTTTTATAATTATATAATAATTATTGGAATAAAATTAAAATGCCAAAGAAAATAGAATAGTCTGTGATATTAGTTGAGGATTAATAACTTGGGATAGTGCAATTTATCAAGAGAATATTATTGTTAATTTATTTGTTATATGTTCATGCTTATAAGCATATTATCCATGCCATTGCATCAACCAAAGCTTCAAACTCAATGAGGATTTCTACACAACTTTGAATCATTTCCAGAGCAATGTTAATGCAATTTGTATCATATTGTAAATTTGTGTCAAGCACATATTGAAATGTTATGGAAGTATTAGAAATTCAATGAAACTTATTTGTATTATTGTGATAGAGTCAAAATGGATTGTATAGAACCGAAAAATTGTATTTACAAGCAGTTAGGATCAGCAGTCAAGCATTAGATAATTTGAAAATCAAGCATAAAGCATGCTCATTGTTGAGCGCATCCTCCATGCATTAGGATGTTTCTGCAGCAATCAGAATAATAAAAATTGGATAAATAATAAATATTAAAAATGAAAAATGCAAGGAAAGATTGTCCTACACTTTTGATTAGTTCTACTACAATTTGATTATTGTATTACTAATTTTTGAGACTCAAGGTAACTGCCTTAGCACCATATGTGTACTCTATGCTGATACATGCACATGCACTTTCATCTTTATTTTCTGCATTTACTGGATAGAATAAGCTTCTGTAGCAGATATTGACTGTGTTGTGTTTTGCTCCCAATTCATAGTTTTAGTAGGTTCTTTGTAGCGCTCACACCTCTGACAAGAGGAAATTTGAGAAGCTATATTGCAAACCATAAACCCTTTCAATTTTGGGGGCTCTATGTCACGGTGAGATTCGCCAAACAGCTTTGATAAGCAACTTTCTATACTAATAAGCTAGAAATTACAACTACCCACCTTTATTGGCTGTTGAAATAACAACAAAATCTATGATATATTCATTTATTGAGATCCAGATTCACAAACAGTTGTAAATGGTTTTCGAATAACCTAAAATGGCATAATGTTGAATGTTTCTTTACAATAAGGGTTAGTTTCTCGATGCAACTGAGCCGGCTACCTTATCAGTCATCTGATAACTGGCATGTCTGTTTCTGGTTGTTGACCTGCACTGTTACACTCTGACCTGCTGAAAAATCTGCTCATCGCTCCCCTATATTTGTTTTGCTTGTTTTCTCATTTTTATTTATAAATTATTTATTTATTCTATATGGCACATCTGAGCACATTTCTTCATTTGTAGCCATCCTATTGGTAGATTTGTTTTTTCTGACCAGAGATTCACTATGATCCAGATTCACAAACAGTTGTAAATGGTTTTCGAATAACCTAAAATGGCATAATGTTGAATGTTTGTTTACAATAAGGTTTAGTTTCTTGATGCAACTGAGCCGGCTACCTTATCAATAATCTGATAACCGGCATGTCTGTTTCTGGTTGTTCGACTGCTTGCTTCGATTTTCAATTTTATTATATTGTTTATTGTACACACTGACCTGCTGAAAAATCTGCTCATTGTTCCCCTATATTTGTTTTGCTTGTTTCCTCGTTTTATTTGTAAAATTATTTATTTATTCTATATGGCACACCTGAGCACATTTCTTCATTTGTAGCCATCCTATTGGTAGATTTGTTTTTTCTGACCAGTGATTGGTCATTAACTGGTCATGTGACGTTTTCTTCCCCAACCTAGCTTCTCAATTTTGGAGAAGAAGGAAGAGAGAGAGAAATTAACTCAGCATTCCAATGGAAAGTCGTTTGTAACTCCTATTTGTTATTTTTTGTCGTTTTAAATGTTTCATTGTTAAATTTATGGAAGAGTGCTGAATTCAATCAATGTAGAGTTCCTGTAACGTTAGAATTTAATTTGATTACCAAGTCTCAGTTAAAAAGGAGTTATTAATTATTAAATTGCAAGCCAATAATGAAGCCTAATATGATGCCATGCAGGCTGACGAAAGAAGCCAGCCATGCTGTGAACAAGTCCTCATGAGTGAGTGCATGTATATTATGGGCCCATATAAATGTGAGTGATTTATAATATTATTATTTAAAAATCTCTTCGACTCAATTTTCCATAGACAAACTGGTATATCGTTTGGAAAAATTCTGATGTTACCGTGTCCAAACTTGAGTCGGGCAACCCTTGGGTGAAAGCACTACATGCTCACCCTTAATAAATTTATAAACTTGAAAGAACTCTTTAAAATTCAAATTATATTGTTTATGGGCTTAACCCTTCATTATCAAATTCATTTATTAATTATTGAACAAACAATATTCTTATATGATTTAGTGAATTTAAATAAATGCAACTTGTCATCACATGTTGTTCCTTAGTGACCCTGTGTTCGACCTTGCTTATAGCTTATTTATTTGCTGATATCATATTCATTTCAGAGGTCAATAGTAACCCATCATTGAGTTACTTGATCTTGAGAAAATAGTAGATGAATTCTGATACTTTGAAGCCACTTTTTTGCTCCAAAACCCCCTCGTCCATCCCGCCACCCCTTCCCCCCGCCCGGAGGGTGGGGGGTGTTCTAAAAATAGATTTCCCCCCTCTCTCACCCTCTCTCTCTCTCTCTCTCTCTCTCTCTCTCCCTCTCCCTCTCCTTCTCTCTCCCTCTCCTTCTCCTTCTCCCTCTCCCCCTCTCTCTCTTATCTTATCTTATCTAATCTAATCTTATCTTATCTAATCTTATCTAATCAAATCTTATCTTCCCCTCCCCCAGTGAGGACGAGGGGGATGAAGGAGGAGAGAGTGATCTCTCTCTCTCTCAGTGAGGGAAAAAATAATTTCCCTGTGAGGGAAAAAATAATTTCCCTGTAAGGCTTTGCATTCGATTGTTTTTGCACAAGAAATTATTCGTTTGATACATATTTTTAAACAACAAAGAATTATAATGTTGCGCAGAGAATGAAGCACAGCGAGAATGTGGTCTATTTTTATGAATGTTACACACAGCATAACACCATGAACTAGTGAAAAAGCTGAAATCGGGTTTTGGAAAATCCTCAGGTATACATTGAACGTTAGTATGTAATCTTCTTAAAAACTTTGCTTTCTCAGTTCCTTTTGTGAAAATTTTCTCATAACCTACAAGGTAATCATGTATTAATGAGTCACTGTATTCTAAATCTCCATCTTCCCATTTTATTTTATGATAGTGATGTTCTAACCATGTTACATCGTTATACAATCTTGCACTCAATTCTGTCTTTGCGAATGGTGATTTGAAATGGAATACAATATAATTATCAAACTGATCAATTATGGCAAGTTCTTTCACAATAATTTGATTACAATCTTGTTTAAACCAGTGAAGATCAACTGTAGCAATTTTCACACTCGCTTCCTTGTCCACTTCTTTATCTTCGGCGGGCTCGTTGAATCCTTTGTCTTTCTCCCTCCCCTCCTCTTCTCGTTTCTCCTCCTCCACCTGCAGCGGCTTCGGTGTACTGCACCTTGCTTCATGATAGAAACTATCAGAATCAAGATCGCACTGAATACCAATAGAGCGAGTTTGTGGCTTGTCCAAAATATCAGAACACAAAGAATAGGACATGTTGTCTGTTCAAAGGTGAAACTGATAATGAGCCAAATTTGTCAGAGTGCACACCTTATATAGCCGGTGTGCAAATTAATGAACTTCTTTCACCATGCTCGTCAGAGGTGTGTACTCCATCACACGATTGCTAATTAAAACGCAATTGGCAGAAGTATTTGCAGGTACTGCACTATTAAATTCCATTTCAATACGAACACCTGTCGATGATTTCAAATGACTTGCTTGGTGTGAACAATCTACAACAATCAGCGGTGTTGATTCACAAAACGTTTTAAAGTCAATTTCTGTTCCAAGTTCGCTATTGATTGAATGATTATAATACGAGGGCGCAAAATCCAGGAACATGCGGTATGATACCTCCTTTTTACCTAGCAGATTTTCATATGGATAATACTCGCTGTTCAAATATACTTTAACATTGTAAATACCGCAGCTATCGAAATTAGATATTGATTTTTTAATTTTATTCTTACAATCAGTTTGAAATGCAATTATAATGTATTTTGGACTATCAAAACTCGATGTGGTGCGAACTGCCCAAGAATGGTTAAGTGAATTTTGCAAATTTGGTAATTCACAAATTTCCTTATGTCGGAAACCTAATTTCAGTGGAGTGTCAGCATCGAGCAGTCTCAAAAATTTCAGTCTTACATGATCTTCTAAAGTTATGAAGGGCATTCTCCATTGCAGTTTTGTAATTTTCACACTAACGTTTGTTCCACTTGCCAACTCAACACAATTTAGATCTGTCGGCGACCTCAATAAGATGAGTTCCTGTTTCAAATTTAAAATTATTCTTTGAAAATCTTCAAAAAACGGGAGGATTAATTTGAGCGGTACACAGAAAGTGAATTTATTATCCGTTAGCTCATATCCTGCTCTGTCAAAACCAGCCAAGTGATATGTGTTTTTATCGAGCATATTCTTCACTAGAATAGCTTTAATTGTGGATCCAATCAATCTTGATTTAGAAATTTGCTGACCTGCTAATTCATATTGTATTCCATCAAAAAGGTTGCCAATTACGTTACTGCTTAATTTATAGTCTGCTGCAACTGGTGCATCGGCTGGGTCTGTTCCCGGTTTTGTACAGTTAACTGTTCCCTCAATAAATATGAATGATTTGCAAGGTAAAGAATAGACATCTAAAGAATTTATGCCAATATGCGCCTCGTCAGAGTTTTTTATTTCCTGTCCCGAATGAACTGTATGAGTATGGAACTGAAATTTAGTAATATCATTATAAAACTGAAGGTCTGTCTCCACATCCAGAATTTCACTAATTGCTGTGCCATACATGACGCCAATCAACTATAAAACCCAACTTTTCTAATATTCTCACGCTTTTAGCCGACAAAGCACGTTTGTTTCTAGGTGCTGACGCTCTCACGTTCATCTCTCTAATGACATCACGTGTACACATCTTATTTGAACATGGATTGAAAACAAGATAACCCATTACTTTTCACGTATGTGTAACCTAATTGTAATTGTATCTCCACGGAAATCAATAAACGATCTGTTCTGGTCCGTTACCTTCACATTAATAGTTTGAATTCGATGCGTATTCGAAGGTACATAAATAATTGGAGAGGGTACTTCATTTATTAAATAGCCGCTAGGAACCTTTGGTAAAAATTCATAGATTATTTGTTTTTGTTTTCTGTCAGAATAACTACCACATGCTAAATTACACTCAACTACAATACTACCAATGCTTGTTATGTTAACCAAATGCTGAGAATAATGCCATTTATTTGGCTGCAAAACAACATTATCAAAACCAAGTATCCTAGCAATCGAATCAGAACGTGTTAAATCAATAGGCTTATCAGAATGAATTTCAATCTTCATAGTATTTGTGTTTGCATGTATAATAAGTTTATTCTTCTTCTCATCAATATTCAATTTATTCTTTAGAGATTTTATAATATCTTCAAGTTCATATGCACCCGTATCCAACTCGATTAATCTATAGCCATATTTGAAGCTGGAATTTGTTCCTTTGTTAATGTTTGCAATACTATTGTAACTACAAAAATTAATCAATCCAATTTCCCATTCACAATTTTTATCCAATTCTATAATTTCTTGTAAATGTTCATAGAGGTTACTTGTGTTAGATCTTAATGTAATAACAGCCATCTTGTGTGTGTGTGTGTGTGTGCGTTCAGCACAAACACTTAATTACAACTGATTTGCAAGAAACAATAATGTGAGATGACCACAAAAATTGCTATTTAATGGTTGCATGTGCTCAACATTATAAAATATATTTACTCCATTTTCTTTTTTCCAATATTTGTCCAATTCATATGACGGTTGTAAATTTCCAATTGGATCAAAATACCAAACATTAGAGACAACTTTCTTATATGCTACGCAATGTGTCCCATCCTCGCTTTCCCGTGCTAAATTCACAATGGCATTCTCAATTGTAAATGTAAAAAAGAAATTTCCTGCATCGCAGATACGTCAGAGAGATTTTTGACACTTTCAGTAGGCAAAATTAAATTTTTAGATTCCTACAAGTTTATGTCTGAATCTTTGGAAGTATTGGTGCGTAATTTGGTAGAAAGTACAGACATGGAAAAGAAGTTCGAGCGATTATTTTCGGTGTTTCATGATCCACCTCGCGAACACAGACAGCTCTTGTTGAAAAAAGGAGTATATCCTTACTCGTACATGAGCTGTCCCGAAAAATTCGCGGAAACATTGCTTCCTCCCATCGAATGTTTTCATAATGATTTAACTGATACACCTCTGTCTCGCGAAGAATATGAGCATGCGCAAAGAGTGTTCTCAACATTCAAGCTGAAAAATCTGGGTGAATATCACGATTTCTATTTATGTTTGGACGTGATGCTATTAGCGGAAGTTTTTGAATCCATGAGGTCTACGCTTTTTAGCTCATATGGCCTTGATGTCACCCATTTTCTTCCCCTCGCTCACTTTACCTGGAATTGTATGCTGAAACACACTAAAGTCGAACATTAGAGACAACTTTCTTATATGCTACGCAATGTGTCCCATCCTCGCTTTCCCGTGCTAAATTCACAATGGCATTCTCGTTTTTTAGAATTTTTTTGGGTAATGCATCTAGCATATATATACCTCTTAGCTGAATCTGTAATAATTTCGACCAATCAATCAAATCATAATTACTCAATTCTCCTTCAATATTCATGTCTTTTACTTCTTCCTACTCTTCTTTGTCTTCTTCCTACTCTTCTTTGTTGTTGTTCTTCGTTTCTTAACTTGGGGGAATAAACTCACTCCATATGATGATGGGGGTGGGGGTGGAATTAAAATTCTGCCCCCCCTAATACTAGGAAAAGGCTTCAAAAAATACCCTTTTCCTGCAATATGCTTTTTCAACTGAGCTATAGCTTTGTGTCTAATATCATTACTATAACTTTTCCCCTCATTCTTCTTCTCCTTCTTCTTCTTTCTCAAAGAACCACCAAAGTAATTTTTAGCTTTCATCACGTTTGTAACTAGGTAGCTGAGTCCTCTCTCTGCAAGAGGAGTTCTCGGATTTTTAAAAATCTCCCACGCCGCGTTCGCTAGTGCTCTGTCAGCTTTCGATCGATTTGCATTATCACTATATTGTGAATATGCTATATCGTGTGCCTTACAAGCCTGGTCAAGTTTGTTAATTCCCGGGTCACCTCTTGCTAATCGCTTTTCAAGTTTGGTGCCAGGGCCACAATACTGGTAGCCAGGGGCTATTGGGATCTCCACAGGTGTAATATCGATCAATTTATTTAAAATAGTTGAAGTAATACCTGTAGCAGCACCCGCCGCCCTCTTAAGTACTCTGGCAGCAGAGCTTAAGATACCTCTCCCTCGTTTCCTTGGAGTTTGCTTTCTCCTACATACCAGTTTTCATTACCTTTCAACTCAATGGTTGAACATTAACTAAAGTTAATTAATCATTACACTAACTTAATCTAAAAGAAAATGAATTTTCTATTAATTTAGAAATGAATTCACCTTTCAAATCGAATTCACCTTTTCAGATTTGCTATTTGAAAAGAATTTCCTTTCAAAGAATTATTCTTTTCAAATAGCAAATCTGAAAAGCCAAACACAATTTGAAAGGAGGAAGCAGATACAGATATGAGCGCATGCTAAAACAGATGTGAGGGAGCAATGCCCGACCTTTGACTGAAGTCGGCCTTGACTGCTGTGCCTGATGTGTCTGACACTTGCCCTTGTGCATGCATACAACAAGCTATGAAAAGACATTCATTTCACAGCACTCCTCATAATAAAAGTGGATAGTGCTGACTGAACGTCTAGTTGTGTACGTGTTTTACTACTACTTCTAGTGAACTGTGTATAACAGGTGAGAATTGAGAACAATTTTCATAGAATAACAAAAAAACTATTTATTGAACACTACTGACACATACATATTAACATGTAAAGCATGTTAATGCTAGATGGTTAGTGTCATAAAAAATGCTAAATGCCAATTTAGCATTTAACAATTTTTATGTCAGTCATAAAAGCATTAACATGCTTTACAAACAGAGATAAGGTTTTGCACTTTAATTTAAAATTTTCAATGTCTTTTGTGCTCAAAATCCGGCTAAATCTTTCTGGAAGATGAACATCTGTTGTACGTAGTCTGGGTACCCGGATTTTGAGCACAATTCGCCGCCCGTGCTGGTTGGACGCCTCTCTCACGTCACATATCGGATATGGCAACCCCTCTTCCAACTCGCGGAGAGGCGTCCATGGCTTCTCGGTGTGGCTATTCAATAATCTCAGGAAGTCCTCGTCCTCTGTCTCCACTTCCTCCTCCCCCCTCAAGAGAGGCATGATCGAGCTGTCCTCCTCCGGCACACGTTTCTGTTGAAAAAAATATTTCATTAGACTCTTATTTGTTTCAGATTTTTCATCATCAAATCATCCGAGGGAGAGAGAGAGAACTTGCTCAAAAGATTCACTACTCAAAACTGAAAGTAAGTAATAACTCGGGAAATTCTCCGATTACTTGAACTCAATTCAAATTGCTAGATAATTGAATTGTTTCAGTATAATCTTTCATGCAACATATTCAAATTTGTTATCGAAATTACTAAAACATGTTTATTTTGAATTTTTATCCAAATTTCAATGCAACCATCATGAAAATTTATCTGTGTTCAGATTGTTTTGATAGCACAATTAGAAGTCAAGCTCAGTCTTGACTTTGCTCACAGTATAAGAATCAGTAATGACTTGTAATGTGCACAAAAGATTTTATCCATTGGAAATTAGTTTAAAAAAAAACTAATTCACATTTTATAAAGATTTTGTGCACATTACATGTTAATACAATAATAATATTTCTTTAAGCTAACCTTTGATTGAGTGAGCACGGACTCATCCTCGAAAACTAGCCTCCTCTTCACCGGCTGCTTGCTGGGTTGAGTTGTCAGCACCCCTTGTCGCGGCGCCCAGGTAGCCGGTGTAGATTGTGGCAGAGGACTGTCTGGAATCACGATCTCCTCACCCCTCTCTCGTTGAACGAAGATTCCCTGTCTCTTCAGGGGTGAGGCGGAGGAGGAGGCGGTGGAGACAGCGGAGGCGGCAGCTGTGGCAGCGGAGGTGGCAGCCGAGCTGCGAGCTTTCTGCTGCTGCTGCCAGTAGTTGAGCTGCTGCTCTGTTGGTGGGCTGTCTGGTATGATGAAGCTTGAAGATGATGATGAATCCATTGTGTAGATGATGATTAGGGAGAAGTTCACGTAGGGTATATAAGTTCACTTAACTCTTCTCTAACGTAAATGGTGATTTTCCTCTGAGGCAACTGATTTTATACCAAGTCGTTTCTCTGTCTGTTGCAGGCTTGTATGAGTGAGAGAGAGCATACGAGGGGGCGTGTGCAATTGGAGTGTGCTGTACTCAACTCCCCAGAGGTTTACCAGCAGCACAACGCAGACATTTGATTGTAAGTAAGTATAATCCGTTACATTCTGATATTTTTGAAATAACACTTACTTATTGATTTCTAATATTTGGTTGCAGTTATTAAATATTTCATTGTTTTTCACAGCATTTTCTCACCTCACAACTCGGTTTCCGGCCTCATAAGCAGTTGTGCTCTCGTGAGGGAAACATACCTGCATCGAGAGAAGCATAGCTGAGGAGCTAGCTAAGCTGAGACAATACCTGAGCTGAGACAACCACAGTCGAGGAGCTACCTGAGCTGAGAGAAGCATAGCCGAGGAGATAGCTAAGCTGAGATGATACCTGAGCTGAGACAACCACAGTCGAGGAGCTACCTGAGCTGAGAGAAGCATAGCCGAGGAGATAGCTGTCATTTCGTCAAATCAACACATGTAAGTTCATTTTTACTTTAATTTTATCCTTCGAGGACAATTTTTTGTCCCGGAGGACAATTTTTGTCCTCGGAGGACATTTTTTGTTCGGAGGACAGTTTTTGTCCTCGGAGCACAGTTTTTGTCCTCGGAGCACAGTTTTTGTCCTCGGAGCACAGTTTTTTCCTCGGAGCACAGTTTTTGTCTCGGAGGATAAAAAACCTTTTACAATATACTGCATGCATGCAATTTCACCTCATCTTTATGATACGCTATATCTGGAATATCCAAACCCCGCTCTTCTTTCTCACACTCTTCATATAAACAAAACGGTAAATGTATTACTTTTCCAAATGGATTTTTGATAATATATTTGCAATAGACACATTGCAGATAGAATGGATTTTTATGTAAGAAATAACCATTTCTCTGAAATACTCTGCTTTATGGATAATGATTTACAAAAGTCACAATGTAGATGATGCTTTTCAAAATACTCTCCTTGAACGGATGAATCTCTACACAATTAAAAGTTAAATATCTTTTTTCATATTCTCGTAGAATATTATTATCGAAATTCTCCTCTTCAATTGTTATATTATCTTTCCTTCTACAGTTCGGACTGTACCTTGCATGTTCTATTGCTGGTATGTGACTTTCTTCTCATTTTCCCAAACAAATTGAACAAAATACACATCGCACAATGTCTGGTGCAGATGAGAATATAAATCCCTCTTTTGCCATGTTTTCCGCGGACAAATGCGGAGAAGATTTCGACCATCTTTTATCAAAAGATAATAATCTTAATCTTTCATACAACATTACGTGATCTTGAGATATCATTTTCACACACAGCCTTCTTCTACCAATGCCAATTCACAACTAAACATGCTGTTGTACTCTATCTCATCCTGATCGTTATTCTTTTGTTTTTCAGAATCATGCCGAGGGAACGCAGACTACATGGCGTGAATTCAAGGGCAGTCCGCCATCGCATCACCCTCGATGACGAGGATATCGACATCACCAACGTGCTTGAGAGGTCGAAACGTCGAGTTTTCAACATAATTAGGGAACATGCGGCACGCCATGATGGGAATGTGAAGTGGTTCATAGTATTAAATGTTTTGCTGTATAAATTAGTGGTGATGGATGATGAGGTTAGCGAGACTGTCTCATCTCTAATAAATCTACATAGTTACTCCAACATAGCGCTAAACATGCTTGAGAACTATGAAGATTTTAACGATCATTTCATGTTGGCCGTGAGAAAAATCCTCTCATCTTTCAAAAATTTTGTAAGGCATGGGAGTGGATGGGTGCTGAAGAATTGAATCACTGGATGAATGTGATTAATTTATCCTATATACACATCCAGTTTCATTCAAACACCCCAGTTTTTGAAAAACAAAAATTGTATTATAAATATCAAAAATCTCTCTGACGAAAAAATTTTTTATGGTCAGTGCTCGCATATTTCCATCAGAAGCCATGGAACTCGCGCTTGACTGTAAAGTATTTGAGCAAGTTTGCTCACACACTTAATACGCGAGGAGTAAATTTCCCGGTGACGACACGCAATATTAAGAAATTTGAAATGCTAAATCCGGATATTGCAATTCACATGATCACATACAAGAACAAAAAGTTTTTCCCCTTCCGTACAAGCATTTTCCGCATGTGTAAACACCAAATTAATCTTTTAATGTTGAAAGCCAATGCAGGAAAAACTCATTTCTGTTTAGTAATACCGCAAACGGGAAAAAACGGGCTATCGCGTCTTCTCTCCCACCTCTCAAAACACAAGGGTCAAGTACACATTGCAATTTTTGTTTCTATAGATTTACATCGACCAAATCTAAAATTATGATGGTAAGCAATTTTTGAAACATGTGGAACTTTGTTCCAAGTTTGAATCTCAGCAGTTTCATATCCTAAACGCAGAGAGACAATTAAATTCAAGAAACTAGGTGCGACGTTGAAGAAAAAGTACACCATTTACGCAGATTTAGAAACTTATGTTGTTAATATCGATAATAATGATGATGATGAATCCGATTCTGATGAAATTACTCGTAGTTACACAAAGAAAACGGCACGCCATATTCCTTGCGGGTATTGTTTTGTTGTTATAGATGTTAACGGGGAAATCGCCTATGGACCTGTACTCCATAGATCGAGTAGTTTAGACGAAAAAATCATGGAGAAATTTCTTCAGGAAATTACAGATCTCGGCGACATTTTGTATGAGGATATGAAACGATAAATTCCAATGCAAGCTTTATCCGAAAGTCAAGAGCGCGAATTTCAAAATTCGGTAAACTGTGGGCTTTGTGCTGAACCGTTTTTAGACACGGATATTAAATGTCGTCACCACGCGCACGAAACCGGTAATTACTTGTGTGCGGCACATGTTTCTTGTAATTTAACAGCTCATACTCCGGAGTACATTTTGTGTTATTTTCATAATTTCTCCGGTTTTGATTCGCATTTTATTCTGAAAGCGCTCGGTAAATGTAAAAAAGAAATTTCCTGCATCGCAGATACGTCAGAGAGATTTTGACACTTTCAGTAGGCAAAATTAAATTTTTAGATTCCTACAAGTTTATGTCTGAATCTTTGGAAGTATTGGTGCGTAATTTGGTAGAAAGTACAGACATGGAAAAGAAGTTCGAGCGATTATTTTCGGTATTTCATGATCCACCTCGCGAACACAGACAGCTCTTGTTGAAAAAAGGAGTATATCCTTACTCGTACATGAGCTGTCCCAAAAATTCGCGGAAACATCGCTTCCTCCATCGAATGTTTTCATAATGATTAAACTGATACACTCTGTCTCGTGAAGAATATGAGCATGCGCAAAGAGTGTTCTCAACATTCAAGCTGAAAAATCTGGGTGAATATCACGATTTCTATTTATGTTTGGACGTGATGCTATTAGCGGAAGTTTTTGAATCATGAGGTCTACGCTTTTTAGCTCATATGGCCTTGATGTCACCCATTTTCTTTCCCTCGCTCACTTTACTGGAATTGT
>NC_052506.1:65306304-65333293 GCF_014356525.2 Nilaparvata lugens | reverse complement strand
TCTAAGATTCAAGTCGACGGTTTGGCATTTCTCTTAATGTTTAAATGTTTAGGCCTATATGCTTATATACGGCGAAACGCGGTAATAGATTTTCATGAAATTTGACAGGTATGTTCCTCTTTAAATTGCGCGTCGACGTATATACACGGTTTTTAGAAATTTTGCATTTCAAGGATAATATAAAAGGAAAAACGAGCCTCCTTCATACGCCGATATTACCGTAAAAATCAGACTATAGAATCATTAATCATAAATCAGCTGTCTAGTGGACCATAATACTACCCGTTCAAAAACATCGAACATCTTGAAAATGATGTATCTTTCTATCAACGTTAGTAGACAGTTGACTATAATACTACCCGTTCAAAAACATCGAACATCTTGAAAATTGTATCTTTCCATCAACGTTGTAGACAGTTGCAGCCAGACCTGATAACAGCTCTCACACTCACATTCCGGGACGACACGTCACGGTACGATATAGGACAGAAAGCTCTATGTTTATTTAGGATTTTTCTAGACATTTTCAATTGATAAATTATTTATTAATTTTTGAGAAAACATAACAACAGGTCAATGTAACTCACTGAGCGCGAGGTCTATTGTTCACAGAACTACTAGTCTATTATTCAACAAAGCGGATAGCGCTATCTCTTTCTCACCTTTCTCACTCTGCTCTATATGCCTACTCAGTCACCTGTGGTTACGTTTACATTCGATCATGTTCGCTACTCGAGATCAAGAGTGAATACCGTAATATTGAGGTTCACGTTATAATGGCAGTATTCGATTGACAATGGTGATGTTATCCTTGTCTATCATTCCACAAAGCAGATAGCGCTATTCTTTTCTACCTCTACAACCTTCCAAGATCGTGTTTCAACAATGCAGAAATATAATTAACCAGCCGTCAGGCTCGCTTCGCTCGCCATATCCGTCTGGCAAGGGGGCTCCGCCCACTGGACCCCCGACTGGACAATCCGAAAAAGAGATCAGCGGGCTCGCTTCGCTCACCTGCATGTAGACCTCAGCGAAAGCTGTACCGAATTTGAACGTTTTATGTTAATTTGATCTCGAAAATTTGAGAAAACGTAGAAAAACGCTGGTAAAAAACACCTGTTACTATATCGGCGTATCTTTGGCGAACAAAATTATAAACCTTTGTACTGAATTCTTTTAAATATATTTCCATCAATTATTAAAAAAGGTGAGAAAACGCACAAAAGCTGAGAAAAACGTTGGAAAACCGCTAATTTTGGGCGTATCTTTGACGTTATTTCAAATTCCTTCTAACACAACATTATTACACCCCAGCTGAGCTTATGTAGTAAATTTGAATATTTTCTGTTCATTTGTTCTCCATAAAGCTGAGAAAGCGCAAAAAAACTCTGGAGAAACGCAGATTTTGGGCATATCTTTGACGTTATTTCAAATTCCTTCTAACACAACATTATTACACCCTAGCATAGCTTCTGTAATAAATTTGAACAATTTCTGATCATTTGTTCTCGATAAAGCTGAGAAAACGCTAAGAAAGGCTGGAAAAACGCAGGTTTTGGGCGTATCTTTGGAAATTTTTCAAATCCGTTCTTAGTGCGCCTCTAAAGGGCCAACTGAACATACCTACCAAATTGAACGTTTTTGGTCCGGTAGATTTTAGTTCTGCGAGTGAGTGAGTGAGTGCCATTTCGCTTTTATATTTATTTATTTATTTCTACGATGATACAATAACAAATCATATAAATATGATTGGGAAGGAACAACAGGCTTGGCCCAAAACTATTCCATTCCCAAATTTTGATATAGATATAAAAAATGATTTTAATATATATAGATTATAAAAATATTCTATCTCAATTATGAAAATGTATTATTCAATTATTGAAAAATATTATATTATTATTGTTTATATTACATAAGATATAGCGGGATCAGCTATATCCTCTTTAGGAGGCAGTGACAAGGCAGAGGATCAACAACACTGTTATCCTATCTTTCTCCACTGTCATTATAACGTGAACCTAACTATAGGATACACTAGGTAACAAAAATCAGTTCATATAGCCTATTTCTTTAGAACCATCAGTCTAAATATTATACGTTGGATCCTGTCTTGAATACGATTAGAAACTATTAAAAATAATAAGATTATTATCGGAGAAAGACATTACACTTGTTCACAACTTGGAATTGGAGTTATGTGAGCCTACATGTACTCGACCGACATAGTGAAAGTGAAAACAGTAATTAGAATTGAAAACACACGTAATTTTTATGATTCTCCTCTTTGATACCGTTAATTAAATTTCTTTTCTCAGGTCTCTATCGCGAACTGTTTTTTCCTTTGCATTGGACCAATGTACCACTAGATATCTCACTTCTTCGGTTTGGATTTCTCTATCTAATCCATCCTACTGAGAAAAACGGGAATCCATTGTTTGAGACAATATAATCTCTAGTCTGATGAGCTTCCAGTTTATTGAAGAACCCGGAGAATTTCTCGATTAGAAAGCAAAACAGTAAATCACTGAAAGCTTTCCTCGATACTGTACTACGACAAAAAAAACGAATTTGAAATGATGTCGTATGACAGACAATGCAGAGTCGTCTTCACTACACGAAATTTCGATTAGAAGCGTCATGAAAGCGTATTGTCTATTTGCAATCGGAAATTTCAATAATATTATTTGCTCGAGCCTAGTATTAGCGAGTTCAGACAAGTAAAAGCAAATCCCACTTCTTTCAGTTCTTTCACTCTACTTCTCAGGTTCTTACATTCCCTCCAGCTGGGAGAAAAATATTTTATGTACTATTTATTTTTTTTATTTATTGTATAAAATACTATAATCATAATACAATTATGACATTGGAGGAAAAACTAGGCTAATCCTTTACTATTTCTCTTCAAAAAATTTGATAAAATGTTAATGTTGTCCAAAAGATAAGGTTATGTAATCACACACTGCTTTGTCACTTGATTTCTGGTCCAGGAATAATGATTTAAAATTTTGAATTTTGAAGGTTGATTTTATACTCTAAATGAATTACAAAATGTATCATAATAAATTAAAAACTTTAGAAATATTGCACTTATTTAAAAAGATTGAATACAAAATCAAAAACCTACTCAGTATTTGTAACTATTAACATAGATGAAAGATAGCATGTGATATCCCTTGGTAAATGTCGTTTATGGTCCAAATTTCAAGCCGATTCCTTGTTAACTCAAGCCGATTACTATCGATTACTGTCTATTATTACTGTTTTGGCTGGGTAAGAGTGTAAGAACGGCACAGTATGAGAGACTACCAGCGTCACATAGCTTCTCGAAAAAGTACTACTAGGACTATCGGCTTGAGTTAACAGTGAAACTTGGAACATATACCATGGGATATCTTGTTATGCTATTTTTTTATCTATGCTTTGAACTACATAGACCTATATACATATATTACAGTAGTAATTATTTCTTCCAGATTTGAAGAAAAATCTTATCACAATAAATTGATACAAATACTGTGAGACATAATAGGAATCATGAAATAGAAAACCATCTCTTTTAATCAAAGCATGTTCTATGTCGAGTGAAATTCCACCTAAAATGACAAATAGCATGCTTACAATTTATTGACCGAGCGGAGTGAGGTCTAAGATTCAAGTCGACGGTTTTGCATTTCTCTCTATTTATGTTCCGCATTTACGGCGAAACGCAGAAATAGATTTTCATGAAATTTGACAGGTATGTTCCTTTTTTAATTTCGCGTCGACGTATATACAAGGTTTTTGAAAATTTTACATTTTAAGGATGATATATAAGGAAAAGGAGCCTCCTTCATACGCCAATCAATATTAGAGTAAAAATCAGACTATAGAATTATTCATAATAAATCATCTGTCGAGTGGATTATAAATTGCATGCAATGACGCATGCAATTCAATATCTCAATGTAACTTATTGGAAACACAGCTGTTGTGTGGACTATTAATTGCATGCAGTGAGGCATGCAATTGATAGCTTGAAGTAGCATAGTATTTTCTCCCGACTTTTCTCTGCTTTCAACTCGGTAAACTTTGATGATAGCAGCATAGCTGTTCCATCAAATTATTAGCATTGTCGATACAACAACCCAAACAACCATTAGTCGTTTATACACCGATATCTCGCCGACACGACAGGACAGGACAGAATTTACTCTGATGGACAGTATTAGAGGAGACTGTGGTTTATAACTGCGCGAGGTCTACTGTTCACAGAACTACTAGTATAAATAAACAGAACAGTTTTGTAGTAAAAAAGTCGTATGGCTTTTGTCGGTGGAGAGTCCCTTCCTAGTTTTGTAGTATGTAGTGGGACAGCAGGAGTCATTTACTTGCAAGTTTGCAACAATCAAAAACCCTGAGGGAGATCGATAAGTTTCAAAGCAATTAAGAATAAATTAATAAAATCTTAGAAACTTAGTTACTAATCGGAGTTCAAATTTTGAGGGTAAAGCAATCTACAAGCATTAGCCTTGAGAAATAATATTATCCTTGGAGTAGATTATTTCATTCCTCGAAATCAGGGTTATCTTGCTCATAGATAACGATAAAATATATAAGGCCTATACTGAAACAGACGTTTCTATATTTTAAGAATATCAAAAGGCCTCATTATGTGATTGTATTTTAATTGTTCTGTCATTGCTGAGTTTAAGATATCGTTTCAACTGTTAATGTGTAGAAATTTGAGACAAAGATTAATTTGAAATTTCTCAAGCCTTCTGTTGCACTATAATTTTGAAAAAGTTCTATTCTTTTAATACTATTGATACGTTTGGACGTTCTTATCCTATTATATCAAGCGAACAATTTCTGTATTTTTATATCTGGCTATTTTTATATCTGATTATTTATGTTTTACGGATCTCGAAAACGACTCTAACGATTTTCACGAAATTTGGAACATAGTAGGTTTATGATATAAAGATACGATTGCACTAGTTCTCATTCTTTAGAAAACTCGCTGAACGAGATTAAAAAGATAATTCATCTTGGAAAACAGATGATAATTTCGTCGTCTCTCGATAACAGAAGATGCGTGTGCCTGTGTGGGAGAGAGACAAAATTATTTCCAGCTGTGTAATCATAATCAATCAGCGAGAAATTTTATCCAGCTAGACAATTTAATCGATTTGATCAACATAATCTGATTTGTTGACATGACATGATAATCCTCCTAAACTAGAGTATATCAATATTTTCAGTGAATAGTGATCAAACTAATCAGTGATCAGTGAGTGTTATTTGTTATTCAATTTGGTTTGTATATAATCTTATTATAATTTTTTTGTTTTTAAATGTTTGAACAGAAAATTGAACCTGAATTCAAGTGTATGGATCATAACCTACATTCTGGACTATCTATAGTGTATAAATCAAAATTCGGGAAAGAAACAGTTTTGGGGCCTGTTAGTACTTCCCCAATCATTTTAAAGAATTGTGTTCGGTTCATCAAAAGTCAATAAATAAATAAATAACGAGCGAAGCTCGGTGCCTCGATATTTATTTTAATGGGCCTATTGAAATGACCAATGTGCTGATTTTCTACAACTCAAATAACAATATGAGTAACAATACATGAGTTACTTTTCATATTATTTTCATGACCTATCTCAACCATGCAATATAACTATAATAAAATCCAGGTATTACGAATTCTGTTGGAGAGAGAATGAAGGTTGCAATCGTAGCATTTCAATCCCATTTATATGCATAAATGCACGGCATTTAAGTTCTAGAACCGAGTCGACTTTGTTGAATCGATATTTCCAGCTTTGAAAGGTTCGTTTCTAAGCAACCAATGTTTGCAAGAACACGAATGTTTGGTAGTGATAGTTTATTACAATTGGAACATGAAACTTGGATAATTTTTTTGCATCTATCAAATTACGTTAAAATCGAGCGAACTCTATCAACGACAGGAAGTTAAACTCACATTCTGTATCAAATTAAATTTAAAAAGAAAATCGTGTTGAAACATAGACCTCACTACGTTCGGTCAATAAAGTTATATCTATTTAAGAATAAATTATAGAGGTCCATTTCCAAATCAGTTATTTCTCAATTGAGATAATGAAGGTGGCGGACGAAGATTTCTATCAATGTTTGTTTCTTAAAAACGCAATCAACTTTAAAATATCGACCCTAAATTTGTTACCGCTTTCTTGTTTTTTTTTCAATCTAGAATGTTAGGCTACAATGTTTTATTGATCAAACTTTGTTCCGCTATAATGCACTTTCTTCGGGATTCTCAAGATTAACACAGGGGCTTTTCCACTACGTATTATCATAAAGCATAAAGAAAAGATAGCGTAATTATCAGTTGTCTCTGGGAAGACCTTGGTCTCAGGTATTATACAGATGCATAATATAATGCTACAAGGATTCTGTTCTAGTCTTATCTTACGTAAAACTCGATCATGTTCTAATTCAGAGAAAGTCGAGTCACGAATATTACAATAATTAATGTTGAACTAACAGCTTCATTTCAGTTTTCATTCAATGCCGTGCCGAGCTGCACACGAAACATTTTCTTGATACATAACTTTCTTCTTACTTGACGCTTCTAAATCCACTTTGGAGAAAAAGGCTCTTCTCTGAAGAGCGTAGTTCATCTATTTATAGTTGACCGAGCGAAGTGAGGTCTAAGATTCAAGTCGACGGTTTGGAATTTCTCTTAATGTTTAAATGTTAATGAATACTATAATAAAGGAAAGAATTGGCTTTTACACGTACGGGATATAGGAAATTTACTAATGACGCATCATCACGTATAAAATAATGGAATTATTAACTTGAAATTTCAAAATATCTTCAATATTCATGAATTAATAGTACAATTTTTCTAAATCAAAATACTAGTAGTTCTGTGAATAGTAGACCTTATGCAATATTCTTATCCACAAGTACCTGATGTCACTTTTTTTAAATGTTAACAAACTCAGTTCACGTTTGAATTTGTATTCCATATGATATAATTCATCCAGTTCCGTGATAATCTTTCTATCTGATGAAAAATAATCTAAAATATTATAATTATTTATTATTATTATAATTAATTATTAAATATTATACAATCAAAAATATTATAATTTCTTCAGCATTATTTAGTTCATTTTTTGTTTATTTTTAATCACATATTAATTTAGTTTTTTCGAATGTGAGAATATTGATACTAAAGGGCACGCATAATAATACCATGACTGCAAAACAAAATATTGAAAACAAAGACCTTAAAGATGCGATTAGACCAAAGTTATAACCAAAATGTTAATAACTCAATCATTATAGATTATATTAGATTGAACATAACTTATCATACACATGATGAAGATGTGTGTTTGTCAACTTCCGTTCAATCTAATAGAATCTATAAGGATTAAGTTATAACCATTTTGTTAATAGCTTTGGTGTAAACCCAGCTTGAAGATGCAATACCTCTTTGATTTTGCATACCTCTTCAAGGTATTTGATTGAAACTATAGACCTTATACAAATACAGTAATAGACTGGCTTCTCCAAACATCTGTGTAATCACTTGTTAGCGGTTTTATGATGAATAATTTATTATTCTGTAGTCTGATTTTTACTCTAATATTGGCGTATGAAGGAGGCTCCTTTTCCTTTATCCTTGAGATGCAAAATTTCCTAAAAACCTTGTATATACGTCGACGCGCAATTTAAAAGGAACATACCTGTCAAATTTCATGAAAATCTATTACCGCGTTTCGCCGTAAATGCGCAACATATAAACATTTAAACATTACCAGAAATGCCAAACCGTCGACTTGAATCTTAGACCTCACTTCGTTCGGTCAATGATTAATAATTCTGTAATCTGATTTTTACTCTAATATTGGCGTATGAAGGAGGCTACTTTTTCCTTTTATATTATCCTTGAGATGCAAAATTTCCGAAAACCTTGTATATACGTCGACGCGCAATTTAAAAGGAACATACCTGTCAAATTTCATGAAAATCTATTACCGCGTTTCGCCGTAAATGCGCAACATATAAACATTTAAACATTACCAGAAATGCCAAACCGTCGACTTGAATCTTAGACCTCACTTCGCTCGGTTAATAAATGACTGAGAGACCAAAGAGTGACGCAGGACCGCAATCAGTCGTCTTTCTCGTATAGTTGGACCGTTTCAGGCAGTACGCGGCTGGCTGATTGGCACCAGAGCAGAGTGCGTATCGTGTGACGTGGTATGGGGCCGAAACACCCCCACCCCTCCCCACCAAAACCACAGTTCGCACCTACACAAAATACCATAGTGCTGGAACCATAGACCAGCCAGGGCTGGAGAAGAAAGAGAAAGACAAACAGAACAGAAAGGAAAAAAGACCAATTTTCTAGAGACAAGGAGCGAATAGATCCTGAGTTATTTCACTCCTTCCTCACCTGCTGCAACCGACCGTGCCACTATTCTTCCAGTTAACATTGAGGCATTGTTTTCAAAAACTGCCTTACGACCTTTTGTTAGCAGTATCCTATCCACCTAATGAAACATGCATCTCAAACTCAATAAAACTCTCTTGCAATGCTATGAGGAAAAGTAGATGAATTGGAAAAACTGCATTCATGGTGGGATATACAGGGTAATCTTAATTATGGTAACATGATTTAATACGAGATAGTAGAGGAAAAAAAAGAAAAAGTTTGGGCAGTGGTGATGAGATGCTCGTAACCAAGTACGGTTCAGTTCGTCTGATAAAGGTAGATTGAGGCAGACGACAAAATTACGATTCAATATTAACTGCATGACCTTACATACGCACGTGATAACAAGCAAAAATTGAAAATAGTTGTAGATGGTGAAGTGAGACTGCAAGGCTATGTCGTAATAGTTGTAAAAGTGATTATTTAACCGCAGTTCGTAATGGAATCAAACATTGAAGTGAGACGAAAGGAAATGGAAGGAAAGGACATGAAGGAACGATTAAGGCTGTGCAATGGTTAAAATAAACTTTCTACTCGTGATATTCTTTGAAGTTCATGGATTTGTATATCATCAAGCTATCAAAATTAAAAAGTTTTTCTCAGAAAAACATTTTCATTTTCCGTCATTACTTTTTGAGATATGAGCACCTGAAGTTTAAATTTTTGGGACAGAATAATTTTTGGGAAAGTTAAATTTTTTTTCAAATTCGATAAGATAAAATCCATTATATTATAGGATGGATTCTTCATGGCATTGTTGATCTAGTAAAACAAAAATTCCCTGAAACTACCAATTTTTGAAAAAAGTTACAATTTACCAAAAATAACAGAATAACTCAACTAAAAGTTATTTTTGGTTATTTTTGTAAATTGAATAATTATCTTGAAAATTGATATTCTCAAAAATTTTTGTTTTACTACATCAACAATACCATGAAGAATCCATCTTATAAATCTCATGGATTTATATATTTATATAATTTCAAATGTTCTGTCCAAAATTTAAACTTTAGGCGCTCATATCTCAAAAAGTAATGATCAGAAAAAAAATGTTTTCCTGAGAAAACTTATTCATTTTGATAGCTTGATGATATACTAATCGAAAAACTTGGAAAATATCACGAGTAGAAATTTATTTTTAGCCTTGCACAGTCTTAAGCCGTATTATTGACGGCTTATGCACGTTCGGGATAGTAATTCACGAATGACGCATCATCACGTAGAATTACCTCACTGAACTGTTTAACTTGAAATTTGGACATAGAATCTTCATTTACCAAGGATGGATGCCTATTTTCAATTCTTCAAGATTTCATTATGTCAAGTTTTTAAATGAAGCCTTGCGGAGCACGGGTTACCTGCTCGTAAAAAATGAAGTAAGTGTACGATACATTCACGCCTAATGCTTGTCTGCTGAGTGGAATCTCAAAAGTTCATGAAACTATGCTCTCTAATATTTATGTATAATTTTATTGATGGAATAAAGTTGTCCAGAACTAAACCTTATCAGGTCAAAGTAGTGAAGCTATGTGTAACTGTATTACACAATAGAGAATGATTATATTTACATGATGTGCTATGAATGCTTTTTAATTAATATAGTTATGTATAATTTTATTGATAGGACTAAAATTCTTTAACTTATCATTAACAATTGATCATTATAATCTGTTGTCTCTGCAGCCACATTGCGGTTCCAAGAGACTCGGAAACAAACACCTGACATCGACTAATATCTTCAATCTTCATTTGGACCATTAGCCAGCCAGATGAGCTGAGTAGGTCATCACGTCAATATACAATTCCACACAAAAGTTTTCGACAACACTGTCACGTCAAAATCACCGGCATCAAAAGGCTATAACTCAAATGACTGTAAAGTAATGCAATCAAAATGTCGGAAATTTTAACTAGAAACTGTTTGAATGACTTAACAGATACACACGCTCTTCTTAACGAGAGTTATTTCCTTCATGGCTAGATCGGCAAGTTTCAGACTGCCCTCGTACTTTTAATTGTCTGTTAAATGTACTTTTAAATGTACTTTTAAATGTACTTTTAATAATCTGCTTATCAGAACAGCAACTAAGAAAAATGATTTATGTTTTTAGGAAACTTAGAGTTTTCTAAACAATTTATTACGCATTTGTTCAATCAATTATGAAGGAGGGATCCTAGCTTATGGAGGAGGATTCAGATCTATTTTGAATCCTCTATTCATTACACAAAAACTGATTCTAAAGGCTGCACTTGCGAGGCGTTGGGACTACTCGACTGAGGCGGTTTTCGCGGAGATGGAGGTGCTTGATGTCAGGCAATTATACATTAGAACTTTGGCAACATACATATTCAAAAACTATTCTGACATATTTTATACTATCACTCATAATTATACAACAAGGAGAGTAATTCATAACAATATCCAAATGCCAAGGGTAAATAAAACCATCTTCACTACTATTCATACTACATAGCCCATGTTCTGTTAAAAAACTTACCTATACTGCAACAGACTTCATTAACTATAAACATCTGCATTCAAAATAGCAAATAAAAGGTGGATTCGGGGTATCGGTAGAGGCGAGAGTTGTGAAAGATTGATTACTTCAGAGTTTAGATTCTAGGGCTGGATTCAAATGAGCTAAAAAACTAATAAAATCATAAGTCTTTACACATTCTATCACGTCACTATTACGATTTTTAATCATACTGGCTATTTTTCTGAATCTCCTGATTCTCTCTTTTGAGGTGTGTGTGTGTGTGTGTGTGTGTGTGTGTGTGTGTGTGTGTGTGTGTGTGTGTGTGTGTGTGTGGTGTGTGTGTGTGTATATATGTGTGTGTGTGTGTGTGTGTGTGTGTGTGTTGTGTGTGTGTGTGTGTGTGTGTGTATGTGTGTGTGTGTATGTGTGTGTGTGTGTTGTGTGTGTGTTGGCGTTTTCACGCCTTTGTGGGTGATCTGTTTCTTCGTCTGTTTGTTGGTTTTGTTGGATGGGGGAACGTCACTAATGGGGGGCGAAGGGGTTTCTTGGGTTTCTAGGGGGTGGCATAGGGATAGGTGGGAGAAATTTACATTTACATTTAATGTAGTTTCATTCTCAGGGGGGGGGGTTTAGTGTCACTATTATTGAAATGTCAACAAGCTTAACCGATCTGTCAAGTACTGCGAAATATTTATATTATGCCTATTCCTACCTTAGACTCATTCTCGCACACAGGCAGTAATGCCTCTGCGAGAGTAAATATTTCTTAATTATATTTGATATCGCTGTCATTTCTGTGGTGCTTACATTGTCTTATTTTTATTGTAAAGTGTATTCTTATTTTATGATGTAGGCTACCACTGTGATTGCTTGTAACTTGTGAAATAAATAACTTTTTGAATTGAATTGAATTGAATTGACTGTAGAGGAATGTTCCGGAAAACAATGATGAACACCTCTTCAGTTTGTTTTTTGTATAAATTTGATGGGGAATAGTCTACTGTATGGGTCTCTGAAAAGTCCTTGAATGGTTCACTTTCAGTATTATTTCAAGTTCATTAACATTCTATTGTACAGTTATTGTTGACAAATGACAATGACAATAAACGTTAGAAAATGACGTTGCAATATCGAGTTCCTTATTTGATAAACGATCCATCATTGTGGACAGATAGGCCTACGTCATAAAAACAGTGTAATACATTCATTCTATACTCACTGCATAAAAATGGCACTTCTAGGTGGATGCGAGTACACGGTAGCTTATTGTAGCAAACACCGAATTGAAAATGTTCCACTAAATGTTACTAAATTTGTTATAACGAATGATTTCTTTTCACTTTTGATTTTTTTAACTTTCCCCCCATCACTCCACTGAGTTTCAGTGTCAACAGAACAATGGTTCAGTCTTTAGGTGCCATTTAGTCGCGACAGTGCATAAGTCGCACTGTGCATAAGATAGGGAAAGACTGCATACGGGACTGTAAACGAACCAATAACACAGAATTGATGGCTTTGCTTGTTGTACCTTATTGGGCTATGAAATGGTAATCATCCAAATGTTCATAGGCGTAAAATAATTCAAGAAGATGAAAAAGTAATTATACAATTAAAAATTTTTGACAGTAAACAGAGTACATAAAACTTGGAAAATTGGATGTTGTACAAAATACAACACGCGACTGCTCGTGTGATTGAGTAGGGCGCGTTGTTGTAAACTCTCAAGTTTTTAATTGTAATCTTGAGGAGCCTTAATTGTAACCTTTTTATCTTGTCTACTGAGTGGAATCTCTAAAGTTCATGAAACTATGCTCCAATGCTTTTAATATTTATGTATAATTTTATTGATGGAATAAAGTTGTCCAGAACTAAACCTTATCAGGTCAAAGTAGTGAGCTATTGTCAAAATTATTAATACCGTACTGTATTACACAATAGAGAATGATTATATTTATGTGATGTGTTACCTCTAGTTTTTGAGAGTACTCCTCAGCCAGTCGCTCGTTCTGCCTGCTAAGTTCCTCGTTTTTTTCGAGCAATGCCTTGCCAGTTCAGCAGCCAACATGAGATCCTGTTCTTTCTGCTGCAACTGGGCATAGACATCCTCCGGATCAGCCGAAGGCTCCAGGCTTCGAGACTCCACGTCGTAGATGTAATCCTCTAGGTCGTACTTCGGCTTCATCTTGCCCTTACGCATCATACCATCGTGCTGGAATAGTTCCTGGTTACGATTCTTAACTGCATACATTTATCTAATTATTGATGCAGTAAGACTGTAGCACTGAGTTTGTTACCTTACTAGTAATTCTTGAAGCAGTGAAACTGCCAAACCACTAAGTGTGTTGTTTCACATATAAAAGCGATACGTTTTAATCGTGGTTGCCGATCGTAAGCAATCGCTAATATCAACACAATCCTGGTCAAACTAAATCATTATTTACAATTACAGAAACCACCTTACTGTATCAATCCTGATTATAAATACCTCCGTACTAAGCCACTAAGTTTCCCATCACAACACATCAAACGGGCTAACACATTTTCACCAAGCACAGTTACCGTAGTCTACTGCAAAACAAAAGTTACCGAACCGACAATTAATTATTCATCCCGGTTCATTCATTCTTCACAAGTTTTTTTCAATATTTACCAACGCAATACGCAGCCGATATACTTGTACACAAACGCAAACGGTTATCACTGCGATTACAACGAAAAAATACAATCGAATCTAATCTTCGGAACTATAACCCGTGAACACGTTAAATCCTTGCTTCCGACAACCAGCACTGTTCTGTTCTGGCGGTGTTGGTTCGTTTTCTGACAGGTACAAACCAAACCGAACTTTGTTCCCCCCACTCACAAAAAGCGGACGATCGAGTTCAGCACTTCAGCGCTACCTGCTGGTGAATAAAGTAATTATAACAATTTTAAGGCTATGGCACAGAGAAAGAAATGGTCTTCTTTTACTTTGTTGCTATAGTAAGGTCCACGTTATAATTCTTCTGATAAAAATCTTCTTCTATATATCTTTCTCTCGCAGCAAAGAAAGATAGATCAACGTTGCCGATCCTCTGTCTTGTCAATTCCTTCTATGGAGGGTAACTGATACCGGTCTATTGATGTAATATTAACTGTATAGAATATGTTAATCCACCAATAAATACATTTCAATGTACATTAGGTCACGCCAAGAATAAAATCCTATAAAACTAACTGAGCCAACCCATGCACATATATAATCATTACTCAAAATAAGTACCTATTTATTACATCGACGGGCAAATTGAAGAATTCTTCTACATTATATGATGGGTTCTCTGTTAGCAGTTTTTTAACTTGTATTTTAAAACTGTCTGATTCATATTCTCACACTAACAGGCAGCTTATTGAATGCCTTGATTGATAATATTCTATAATGGCCTTGAAGTTTTTTTAGCCTGACAAAAGGATTGAGGAACATTTAGATGACATGCTTGTCTGGTGAATGCCGGTGCATCTCTTCCTTCTCGTTTAAAATAATAAATTATATTTTATCAAGCAAGAAATTATATTTACAATGATTTCATAATGAATTTTCATAATCAAGATAAAATATTTTGTTTATTAATTATATTTCGTATAGTTCTTTCGATTTTTTTCAGTACTACAGCCCAATATGAGCTTTGGCCGCCTCCACTACAGCTCTCCACGCTTCTCGGTCCTCTTTTAGTCCTAGTAGTTATTTATCGTGAAGCTATGTGACGCTGGTAGTCTTTCGTACTGTGCTGCTCTTTTGGCTCACCCGGCCAAAACAGTAATAAAAGACAATAGTCGACAGTAATCGGCTCGAGTTAACAAAAAATAGGTTTGAAATTTGGAACATAAACGACCTATACACCATGGGTTTTTCCTTATGCGCTATAATTCTCTCTGAGGTTTTATTCAAATTCAAAATTTCTTGTTTGTAGATTTTTTCACTTATTACTTTCCTTGTCCTATTACCATAGGAAAGGAAAGTATTGTTTTCCGAAAAAAATTGAGGTACCCCAATATCTAAATGTCTATTCAAGGTCCCCTGAGTCCAAAAAAGTGTTTTTGGGTATTGGTCTATATGTGTGTGTGAGTGTGTGTGTGTGTGCGTCTGTGTACACGATATCTCATCTCTCAATTAACGGAATGACATGAAATTTGGAACTTAAGGTCCTTACAATATAAGGATCCGACAGGAACAATTTCGATCTAATGCAATTCAAGATGGCGGATAAAGTGACAAAAATGTTGTCAAAAACAGGGTTTTTCGCGATTTTCTCGAAAACGGCTCCAACGATTTTGATCAAATTTATACCTAAAATAGTCATTGATAAGCTCTATCAACTGCCACAAGTCCCATATTATCTGTAAAAATTTCAGGAGCTCCACCCCATCTATGCAAAGTTTGATTTTAGATTCCCAATTATCAGGCTTCAGATACAATTAAAACAAAAAATTCCAAGGATATGATTTCCATATCTCTGAAAGATATCCACATTTTTTAGAGGACATCCAAAGAAATTCAGAAATGTGGTCAAAATATCAAACTAAATAATAACACAGTTTATTTTGTCAGTATCAATTTCATTCTTAAAAACATAAATGTTCAATTCTTGAGAAACATAATTGTTTATAAACATGAGTTACATATTGTGTCTTTCATATAAGTTACAATAGTGTATTGTAAAAATACAAACTAACATACCAATCGATTCACAAGTTGAAAATTTTGCAAATATAATTCCAGGTTCGTGTTTCTCGCATCAAAGAGCATAAGGTCACAAAGTATGATAGATTTTCATTTTTCACAAAAAATTGATTGGTAGCATGGACCTACCATCGGAACCACACTGAGACAAGAAGTATCTCAGATTAGGCTGAAATTTGGTCATATCTCATGAACGGTAAGGAATTCTGCAAATATGATTCCAGATTCGTGTTTCTCGCATAAAAGACCACAAGATCATGAAGTTTGAGCGATTTTCATTTCTCACAAAAAATTGATTAGAAGCATGGACATCATCATAACCATCGTGAAACATACTGAAACAAAAAGTATATCAGAATTGGCTGAAATTTGCACCATCGATGAAGCTTGACCTGGGAAATGTCGAAGCCAAATTTGACACTCCAGCTACTATACAGGATGAGTTATGAAGCTCCAAACATAAAATTTTCAAATGGTCAAATCTCCTGAACGGTAAGAAATTTTGCAAATATGATTCCAGATTCATGTTTCTCGCATCAGAGAGCATAAGGTCACAGAGTTTTGGTGTTTTTTATTTTTCACAAAATAATTCTCGTGAACCACTGAGACAATTTCCACAGCGGGAAATTCAAATTTCTCATGATTCATACTATTTGAGCCGGAAATTCAAATTTCTCATGATTTATACTATTTGAGCAGGAAATTCAAATTTCTCATGATTTGAATTACATTTACATTTGAATTATTTTTTACATTTGATGAAATTAAAAATAAAGACACGTTATCAACTGAACTAAACACATATAGTATTTATGTGTGTAAGCATTAATTGGTAATGCCTCAGTTACCACTTGCTATGTTTCAATTTCCTGTTACATTTCTGAAATACAAATGAGCTCAGTGGTCACATAAATCATGAGAAATTTGAATTTCCCGCTCAAATAGTATGAATCATGAGAAATTTGAATTTCCCGCTAATCATAAGAAACTTGAATTTCCCGCTCAAATAGTAGCTCATTTGCATAAATTAGAAATTACCAGATTTCTATCAGGGCATCAGAAACATGCAAGAAGGCGTTGAAAAACTCTGCTACCTCTTCAAGTGTTCTGAACCTGGTACAGAATTAAAACCAACTAGAATACTACCAGGGCACCAGAAACATGCAAGTGAATGACTGATTTGAGCGGGAAATTCAAATTTCTTAGGATTTTTGTGACTACTGAGCTCATTTGTATTGGATGAGAATTAGAACAGCACAGCAGAAAAAGCAACAGGTAAGGATTCATTTTTAATGAATCCAAAAATTAATTAAATCGCTAAAACTCTCAGCAATGATATAATAATATTGTTATAATTAATATAATTAATATAATATAATAATATAATTTGATTATGGTGCAAATTTCAGTCGAATCCGAGATACTTCTTTCTCTCCCTGTTTGCATTATGGTTGTTTGTCCCTGGATTTTGTTATTGATTTGTAAGAAAAAATTCGCTCAAACTTCGTGATCATAGGATGCGAGAAACTCGAATCTGGAATCATATTTGCAAAATTTCTACCGTTCAGGAGATATGACAATTTGAAAATTTTATGTTTGCACCTTATAACTCTTTATAGGTCTATATTTTTTACAGTCCATGATTTTTCTCATTTTTTGTGAAAAATGAAAATCGCTCAAACTTCATGATCATAAGTTCTTTCATGCAGAAATACGAATCTGAAATCATATTTGCGAAATTTCTTACCGTTCAGGAGATATGGCCATTTGATAATTTTTATGTTTGCAGCTTCATAGCTCACTCTGTATAGAAGGTGGTGGAGCCAAATTTGGCTCCAACAATTCCCAGGTCAAGCTTCATCGATGGTGCAAATTACAGCCAAATCTGAGATACTTATTGTCTCAGTGTGGTTCACAATGATTTTCATCAATTTTTTGTGAAAAATAAAAACGATCAAACTCCGTGATCTCTTGGTCTTTGATGAGAAAAACATGAATCTGGAATCATATTTGAAAATCATTATCATTCAGGAGATATGATCAAATTACCGTTCAGGAGATATGACCATTTGATAATTTTTATGTTTGCAGCTTCATAGCTCACTCTGTATAGAAGGTGGTGGAGCCAAATTGGGCTCCAACATTTCCCAGGTCAGCTAAATCGATTGTGAGAAATTTCAGCTAAATCTGAGATACTTTTTGTTCCAGTATGTTTCACGATTTTTTGTGAGGATGAAAATCGCTCAAATTTGTGGTCTTTCATGCTAGAAAAACGAATCTGGAATCATATTTGCAGAATTCCTTACCGTTCAGGAGATATGACCAAATTTCAGCCAAATCTGAGATACTTTTTGTCTCAGTGTGTGGTTCACGATGGTTAGTCTATGATTTTCATCATTTTTTTGTGAAAAATAAAAATCGATCAAACTCCGTGATCTCTTGGTCGTGATGAGAAAAACATGAATCTGGAATCATATTTGAAAATTCATTATCGTTCAGAGATAATTATGATCAAATTACCGTTCAGGAGATATGACATTTGATAATTTTTATGTTTGCAGCTTCTCACTCTGTATAGAAGGTGGTGGAGCCAATTGGGCTCCAACATTTCCCAGGTCAGCTACATCGATTGTGAGAAATTCAGCTAAATCTGAGATACTTTTTGTTCCAGTATGTTTCATGATTTTTTGTGAGGAATGAAAATCGCTCAAATTTGTGATCTTGTGGTCTTTCATGCTAGAAACACGAATCTGAATCATATTTGCAGAATTCCTACCGTTCAGGAGATATGACCAAATTTCAGCCAAATCTGAGATACTTTGTGTCTCAGTGTGGTTCACGATAGTTAGGTAGTCTATCTAGGTAGTCTACGATAGTGGTTAGTCTATGATTTTCATCAATTTTTTGTGAAAAATAAAAATCGATCAAACTCCGTGATCTCTTGGTCTTTGATGAGAAAAACATGAATCTGGAATCATATTTGAAAATTCATTATCGTTCAGGAGATATGATCAAATTTCAGCCAAATCTTGATACTTTTTGTTTCAGTGTTTCATGATGGTTTAGACCATGATTACAATCAATATTGTATTTTATATTTTAAATATATTCAATATTGTAATTGTGATTTGCTACGTCTGTTTCCAGAATTCAAATGATGTAAATTATCTTGGAAACTCCAAAAGGATGGTCGTATTTGTTTGATTTTGGTACCAAATTAAGTCTTACATTTGATGAAATTGAAAATAGAGGCACATTATCAACTGAACTAAAACACATAAATAGTATTTAATGTGTGTAAGCAATGCCTCAGTTACCACTTGCTATGTTTTAACTTCCTGTTACATTTCTAATATACAAATGAGCTCAGTAGTCACATAAATCATGATAAATTTGAATTTCCCGCTCAAAAGTATAAATCATGAGAAATTTTAATTTCCTGCTAATCATGAGAAATTTGAGTTCCAAATCATGTGAAATATGAATGAATTTTCCGCTTATCATAAGAATTTGAATTTACTTACTTACTACCCGCTTGAATATCAGATATCAGAATCTTGAATTTGCATATCAGAAATGACCAGATTTCTACCAGGGCATCAGAAACATGCAAGAGGTACACAAACTAGATCAGTGTTGCGGGTGCCTATGCTTGCATTGGAAGGCGTTGAAAAACCCTGCTACCTCTTCAAGTGTTCTGAATCCCTGGTACAGAATTAAAACCAACTAAATTACTACCAGGGCAACAGGAACATGCAAGTGGTACTGACTGATTTGAGCGGGAAATTCAAATATCTTAGGATTTTTGTGACTATTGAGCTCATTTGTATTGGATGAGAATTAGAACAGCACAGCAGAAAAAAGCAAAAGGTGAGGGATCGCTAAAACTCTCAGCAATGATATAATTAATATTGTTATAATAAATATAATTAATACAACATAAAAATATAATTGATTATGGTGCAAATTTCAGTCCAATCCGAGATACTTCTTCTCTCGCTGTTTGTACGATGGTTGTTTGTTCATGGATTTGTCAATGATTTTTAAAAAATAAATCGCTCAAACTTCGTGATCATATATATGGTCTTTGATGCGGGAAACTCGAATCTGGAATCAGATTGCAAAATTCCTTACCATTCAGGAGATATGACCCTTTGAAAATTTTATGTCTGCAGCTTCATAACTCAACCTGTATAGTAGCTGGGTGCCAAATTTAGCTCTGACATTTCTCAGGTCAGTTTCATCTATTGTGCAAATTAGCGCCAAATCGAGATACTTTTTTGTCTCTGTGTGTCTCACTAGTCCATGATTTTCATCAATTTTCGTGAAAAATAAAAAAAACTCAAACCTTTGTGACCTTTGCTCTTTGATGCGAGAAACACGAACCTGGAATCATATTTGCTCAATTCCTTACCGTTCAGGAAATATGACCAGACTTCAGCCAAATCTGAGATACATGGACACAACTCTAGTTTACACAAACTAGATCAGTGTTGCGGGTTGCCTATGCTTGCATTGGAAGGCGTTGAAAAACCCCTGCTACCTCTTCAAGTGTTCTGAATCCCTGCTACAGAATTAAAACCAACTAAAATAATACCAGGGCAACTGAAACATGCAAGAGGTACTGACTGATTTGAGCGGGAAATTCAAATTTCTCAGGATGTTTGTGACTACTGTGCTCATTTGTATTGGATGAGAATTAGAACAGCACAGCAGAAAAAAGCAACAGGTAACAGATTCATTTTTCATGAATCCAAAAATTAATCAAAATCGTTAAAACTCTCAGCAATGATATAATTTATATTGTTCTAATTGATATAATATAATAATATAATTAATTATGGTGCAAATTTCAGTCGAATCCGAGATACTTCTTTCTTTCGCTATTTGCAGGATGGTTGTTTGTCCAAAATCGCTCAAACTTTGTGATCGTAAGGTCCTTCATGCGAGAAATAAGAATCTGGAATCATATTTGCGAAATTTCTTTCCGTTCAGAAGATATGACCAAATTTCAGCCAAATCTGAGATACTTCTTGTCTCAGTGTGGTTCACGATGGTTAGTCTATGGTTTTCAACAATTTTTTGTGAAAAATAAAAAACACTGAAACTCTGTGACCTCATGCTCTTTGATGCGAGAAACATGAATCTGGAATCATATTTCCAAAATTCCTTACCGTTCAGGAGATATGACCATTTGTAAATTTTATGTTTGCAGCTTCATAACTCAACCTGTATAGTAGCTGGAGTGCCAAATTTGGCTCCGACATTTCCCAGGTCAAGCTTCATCGATGGTGCAAATTTCAGCTAAATCTGAGATACTTTTTGTTTCAGTATGTTTCACGATGGTTAGTCCATGTTTCTAATCAATTTTTTGTGATGAATGAAAATCGCTCAAACTTTGTGATCTTATGGTCTTTCATACGAGCAACACGAATCTTGAACCATATTTGCAGAATTCCTTACCGTTCAGGAGATATGACCAAATTTCAGCCAAATCTGAGATACTTCTTGTCTCAGTGTGGTTCACGATGGGTGGTCCGGCTACCATCAATTTATTGTGAAAAATGAAAATCTATCGAAACTTTGTGATCTTATGGTGTTTCATGCGAGAAACACGTTTCTGGAATCATATTTGCAAAATTCCTTACCGTACAGGAGATATGACCAAATTTCAGCCAAATCTGAGATACTTCTTGTCTCAGTATGGTTCACGATGGTTAGTCCATGCTTCTAATCAATTTTTGTGAGGAATGAAAATCGCTCAAACTTTGTGATTTTATGGTCTTTGATGCGAGAAACACGGATCTGGAATCATATTTGCAAAATTTCTTACTGTTCAGGAGAGATATGAACAAATTTCAGTTGAATTTGGGATACTTCTTGTCTCAGTGTTGTTCACGATGCTACCAATTCATTTTTTGTGAAGAATTGAAATCGCTCAAACTTTGTGATCTTATGGTGTTGAAATTTGGTCATATCTCCTGAACGGTTAGGAATTTTGCAAATATGATTCGAGACTCGTGTTTAGTTTTTGTAAAACCAACGGTTTCTGAGTTATTTGAGAAACAAATTTTCAAATTGCCGCCATTTTGTTTTATGAATTTCAAAAATTATCATAATTCTTCTCTAGCTTTGTCTAGTTGTTATAAATGATCGTTCAAAGTTTCAATTTCGTATGTTTAAAGTGAAAAAAACAAAATGGCCGCTGTGTGAGTAACTGAAGACTTCCGGACAATTCAAATATGATATTTAGATAAGATTTTTACCCAGGAACAATGCCCTAGAGTATTGGTAGGAGTTCATGAACACCCTGTATATGCACTTCAAAATTATTTTCGTTTTACATACTATAGTAAGCGCTGAAATTTGTTTTCGACATTTATCATGCCAAGCCCCATGTAATGGTGTAAAGTGTGAGTGTGAGCTTCAACAAAATTTGATACTTTCAAAGAAAAACAAACTCCTGATGTTTTTCATGGTTTCTCAAAATGTTCACAAGGTTCAACTTTACTTGGTCACCTAAGGAAAATAGTTTTATATATCCAAATACATTTATTAATTTATGAATCTATACACATATTTGTTTGTTTTGTGACAATCCTAAAACAATGTGAGTAGAATTAGCAGAAACTGATGTACATGAAAAAGACAGATATATTTTGCGAGCACTATTCGTAAGCTTTTAGAATCCCATTGGCATTTTGCGTTGGTGAAAAATGGGTGAATAGCTTCTGCCATGACTTCCATAGACTGACTGGAGGTGCAGTAGGGCGCTTTTTGTGAACAATTGACAGGCGTTGCATTCTGATGTCGTTCCAACCAGGAATCTGAAAAAAGTATAAATTGATACTGTATCTATCTCTTTTCTGTAGGGGCTACTTGTAATAAAATAATATAAAGAAAAATAAAAATCTCAGTACCCTTTTTGAAATATTTTATCACAACATGCTTCGAACATTTATGCCATTTTCAAGTGATATGAAGTTAATAAAACCTATGATCAAAATAAGAATCTTCCAGCAGTATTTATTTATTTACTTCATATCACTTAAAAATGGCATAATGTCCTAAACATGTTGTGATAAAATATTTCAAAAAGGTACTGAGATTTTTATTTCTCTTTATTTTATGATACTGTATCATCATATGATTCATTTATTATGAAATTCATATCTATATTTATAAAAGCGAAATGGCACTCACCACTCACTGACTGACTCACTCACTCACTCACTCGCAGAACTAAAAATCTACCGGACCAAAAACGTTCAATTTGGTAGGTATGTTCAGTTGGCCCTTTAGAGGCGCACTAAGAAATCTTTTGGCAATATTTTAACTCTAAGGGTGGTTTTTAAGGGTTTAAAGTTCGTCTTTTAGCATGTATATTCTTCTTATTCTCTTAATTATAATTGAAAAATGTCCATACCATATGTTAATATAGAACTATAATCTAGAGAGAGTACCTCTTCTAAACAGTTGTTAACTGGTAACTAAATTAATAATTTTGTCAGGTTGGCATTAAGTTTTGTTGACTTTGTTAGGTTGGCACCAAGTTGAAGATTGAAATGCATTTATCGCGGAAAAATTGATTGGGCACTGCTACTTCAATCAGAGCTATTCCTGGGAATATTATATTACTAGCCGTCAGGCTCGCTTCGCTCGCCATATCCGTTTAGCCAGACGTTTAGTCTGGACCCCCGACTGGATCGTCCTAACATAATGATAAAAATGCCCGAATGAAAAATGCAGGCGAGCGAAGCCTGCTGATCTCATTCTTGGACGATCCAGTCGAGGGTCCAGGGGGCGGAGCCCCCTGGCTAGACGGATATGGCAAGCAAAGCGAGCCTGACGGCTAGTTCTTGTATAGTAGCGTTCATCCGCAGTGAGATTCACTGCAAACTGACAGCATTGTTTGAATGTAAAGAGTAGATGTTATCTACATGGAATGCTGACAGTTTAACAGTTATAAAAACTCATTATGAACTTGACACTGTAGAGCGACCAAAAAAATGTGAATATGTGCAACAATGCACATACCGTTTCAACGGCGCATGCGCTTTGTATTCAAGCGTAGTACCATGAAAAGCCACTGACAGTGAATCCACCAAAGTAATTAGAACTAACTAGAGGTCAAAACCAACTGAATATGTCATGAGTGAAGAGGTGAATTAGAATGAGCAGAAAATATTGTAAAAACTGTGATTAATTGGATTATCTAAATTTACACATTAAAATATGTTTGATATTTAAATGAATTGGATGGTTCATTTGTTTTACTTTTTGTGTAGTTGAGAAGTTGATATTGTGGTAATTATTCTTGAATGAAAAAGATAAGAAATTGTCAAAAAACCACTGATCATTGATAATAGAAAGACCGTTTCGGTTATTACACCTTGTCAATCTCTGATAACAAAAATAAATCAAGAGCAGCAGAATTTATAAATGATACTAGTAGGCGAGTACTGCTATTGTCGAGGACATGAACGCCTGCCATTGGCCTAGCTAGACAGTCTCCTTCCACCAAGGAGGACAATTCACTCAAGGAGGATTAGGAAAATTCCCAGTATAGTTTGAATGACCAGATTCATTTCAACCAATACAACACTACGATTTATTTTATCATAAAATGTAAGCATACATTAGTCGATAGTTTTTCCATTTACATATTTGTTTTATTGTCTTTCACACTTGTTTTCTTGGTTCTAATTTTGTACTGAAAGTAAATTTGTTTATCATGGCGATTCTGTTGCTTAAGCCGCATTTTGTCACACCGTTGAAGGGGAGGAACTGTCTAGCTAGGCCAATGGCAGGCGTTCATGCCCTCGACCATAGCAGTACTCGCCTACTAGTATAAATTCTGCTGCTCTTGTATTTAGTTTTAGTTTATCAGAGATTGACAATGGTGTAATAACCGAAACCGGTCTTTCTAATTATCAATCATGGTTTTTTTGACAATTTCTTAGTCTTTTTCATTCAATGGTTCTTTGTGATGATCCCCATTCACACCCACCTTGAAATCACATTTTTTCATGAGATAGTAAGCCGTTCTCATACTTTTTTCTTCCCTTTCTGCTTTGAATAGTATTCATTAATCTATATTCTATATAATTATATAAAAGCGAAATGGCACTCACTGACTGACTGACTCACTCACTCACTCGCAGAACTAAAAATCTACCGGACCAAAAACATTCAAATTTGGTAGGTATGTTCAGTTGGCCCTTTAGAGGCGCACTAAGAACGGATTTGGAAAAATTTCCAAAGATACGCCCAAAATCTGCATTTTTCCAGCGTTTTTTTTTTGCTTTTTCTCAGATTTATCGAGAACAAATGAACAGAAATTGTTCAAATTTAGTACAGAAGCTAAGCTAGGGTGTGATAATATTGTGTTGGAAGGAATTTGAAATAACGCCAAAGATACGCCCAAAATTAGCGTTTTTTTTTTTTGCTTTTTCTCAGATTTATCGAGAACAAATGAACAGAAATTGTTCAAATTTAGTACAGAAGCTAAGCTAGGGTGTAATAATGTTGTGTTAGAAGGAATTTGAAATAACGCCAAAGATACGCCCAAAATTAGCGTTTTTTTTTTGCTTTTTCTCAGATTTATCGAGAACAAATGAACAGAAATTGTTCAAATTTAGTACAGAAGCTAAGCTAGGGTGTAATAATGTTGTGTTGGAAGGAATTTGAAATAACGCAAAGATACGCCCAAAATTAGCGTTTTCCAGCGTTTTTTTGCTTTTTCTCAGATTATCGAGAACAAATGAACAGAATTGTTCAAATTTAGTACAGAAGCTAAGCTAGGGTGTAATAATGTTGTGTTAGAAGGAATTGAAATAACGCCAAAGATACGCCCAAAATTAGCGTTTTTTTTTTGCTTTTTCTCAGATTATCGAGAACAAATGAACAGAAATTGTTCAAATTTAGTACAAGAAGCTAAGCTAGGGTGTAATAATGTTGTGTTAGAAGGAATTTGAAATAACGCCAAAGATACGCCAAAATTAGCGTTTTTTGCGTTTTCTCAGTTCTTTCATCAAGTAATAGACAGAAAATGTCCAAATTTTAGACAGAGGTTTAGGTAGGGTCTAAAAATGTTGTGACTTTTATTTTTCATCAAAGATACGCCCAAAATCAGCGTTTTTCTCAGCTTTTCTGCGTTTTCTCAGTACTTTGACTTTCTGATGGAATGAAGCATGCTCAAATGAAAAATGCAGGCGAGCGAAGCGAGCCCGCTGATCTCATTTCTGGACGATCCAGTCGGGTGTCCAGGGGGCGGAGCCCCCTGGCTAGACGGATGGCGAGCGAAGCGAGCCTGACGGCTAGTAATTTGAACATCTTCGAAACGGTTTGAGATAGCGATATGCGGTTTTCACTAATAATTTTTTCTTGAAATTCCGTATCGAAATCATCTATCGCATGACCACCTTCCTATTTAAAAAACAAAGTTGCATTCAATATGGCGGATCCAAGATGGTGGACCAGATTTTTGAAGTCATGGTAAATTAGTATTTTCAATATAAGTAGGATCCCCAATCACACCCACCGTCAAATCACCTTTGTGTATGAGATATTAAGCCGTTCTCGGACTTTTCACCCACTCTGTATGTGCAAGTGCACGTCAAATCATGCATGAGCCAACAAAATCTGGAAAGGGCCGTACAAACTGCATGCAGCTGCTCAACCTGAACTCAACGAGAACGTGACTGCGTTGTGAGTGTTCCTATTGCTCAGTACAGATTTTGTTTCACCTAAAAACGCTTGGATATGCATAACTAAGCGTGCACTTGTGCATATACGTGAACGTGCACATACGTGGCTCTGCTCAAACCCTTTTTATAATGTTGAAGAGTTTTTTCAGCTGCCTGAATCCAGCATAGACCTGTAATGCTATAAAAACCATTTAAAACATAAAGGCATAATAATTTGACTAGTACTCATTTTGTATGTGTTCTAATATTTTGACGTGATCTTATGCATCTATAGATGTTTCATGGATCGAAAAATAATCTATCTATCTATCTATACGCATCTAATGTGATCGCACACTTACATTAATTCGCAATTAAGCCTACATTTCTAAGTGAGACCCACGTTATAATGGCAGTGGAGAAAGATAGGAGAACAGTGTTGCTGATTCTGTGCCTTGTCACTGCCTTCAATAGAAGATACCGGTACATCTAATTTAATAAAAACTGTTCATTCTTATTTAAAATAATCAATATTGTATTTTATTCGTCAAGAACAGAATATTTTTCCAAATGATGAAAAAATAAATTTTCATAATAAATTTCAAAAGTTTGCAAA
>NC_052506.1:65285884-65306204 GCF_014356525.2 Nilaparvata lugens | reverse complement strand
GATTTCAATGCATTTATCGCGGAAAATTGATTGGGCACTGCTACTTCAATCCTGGGAATATTATATTACTAGCCGTCAGGCTCGCTTCGCTCGCCATATCCGTTTAGCCAGACATTTAGTCTGGACCCCCGACTGGATTGTCCTAACATATGATGAAAATGCTCAAATGAAAAATGCAGGCGAGCGAAGCGAGCCTGCTGATCTCATCCTTGGACGTTCCAGTCGGGGGTCCAGGGGGCGGAGCCCCCTGGCTAGACGGATATGGCGAGCGAAGCGTGCCTGACGGCTAGTATTTAAAAAAAATATTGGTAATAAAATACAGTGTGTCCATAGTAGCCTAATATTGAGTTGATAATAAATAGAATTAATAAAACAATATTGAAACTTGAAGTACCCTTAACTATTTAGATATTACAACTAATTTAGAATATTACAAGTTGATATTTTATAAGATAAATTCATGTGGTGAAATGAGATACGTTTAGAGGGTGGATACTTGTATAACAACGAATATAAAATAGAGCTAGAGAGTATAATTTACATTCAAAATATAGGCGGTAATAGCCTACATTCACGCTGCTATTGGGTCTATTCAATGAACTGAAAATTACTATTCATTCTCTCCAATTTTTTATCTGCTTCAAAATATGAAGCAAAAATCGTAAATATTACTTCTTTCTAGGAGAGCTGAGTCGTGCTCCCCACAGCCGCCCCAGAACATAGAATAGAATGACTACCTTCTTATTTTGTCAAGACCCTCACCTTTGAGGACCCCCTCTCCATTATGGTTCTCTTACCCTCGAGATGGCTCTTAGTTTATGCGTAACGTTTCGACAAAACAATCCTTGAGGAATCTGAACTTATTATGGAAGTGTTCACACGTCTGTAGCCTACGAAAGCAGGCATTCGCATTCCTATAAGCGCAAAAAGTATTTCTTCATCGTTGAATGATTACGCATAAACGAAAACCCACCTTTACTCTGCTCTATTACAATACTAACTTGCAAACCTTAGAAATACAACAAATCAAGTTTTGATAGACCATATTTTATGTCAACAGTGTTTTGACTTGGAGAGAAAAATATTCAGCGAGCGCAACTGAAAATAGTTTTTTATTGAGTGCATTTATACTACTCATGATACTAGTGCATTTATTTTACTCACGTCAGATAGATATGTTTGTGGCACCTCTCTGTATATGACATCGACTTGATCATCGAGCTCATCTAGATCGTCAGTCGAATTACTGGAGCTCAAGTTCTGAAGACTTACAATAACTGTCTCGTTTCTGTGCATCCATTTTTCAGAATCAATCTGCACAAGAAATCAAGCTTTTCACATTCATTGATTATCAATTCATTGGATCAATACGATAGGGAACACGGAATACACTCTTCTCTTCTTCCTAACAAAGATGAATACAAGAAATTGAAATCAATGAATGAAATGGTTTCTAAGTTCTCACAACCAATCATTCATCGATCATGCGAGAGTCTAGTTTCGGTTGTTATACTTTTCTATTATAGAATCATCCATTAATTTACTATATAATTTGCCCCAGTATTTCAACTACCAATGTTGTTAAATTTGTAAAATTTTAGCCTGGTGATCTGGTTAACATTATTCTTCAAATTCCTATGTGTGGTACTGCATTCCTTTTTGGAAGCAATGCATTTTGTTGACAATAATACGAATAACATGAAACTTTCCTGTAAGTTGTTTAATTCTGAATGATTGAATGAATAAATGAATGTTTTCACATCAATGTTGTTCGTTACATAAATGAATAAACACATTTCTTGTGCTCTAGAATCTTCAACATGGAGCTGAAATTTCAAGCTATAGGAATTGTAGTAGAATAGGCTGTAAAAATGGAGCCATGCGATCGGTCGTTGGCTGGAAGGCTGTAATTGGCCGATTCAAGACTCGCTCACTCATTGGCCCGGACAAAACACGCCCGCTTATTGGCCGAGAGAGCCTACCCTGGGGGAGTAGTCATCCTACAGCTTAGAAGCTATAAAACATTGATAGCAATGATTTTATTTCATCAAGATGTATTCTAAATTATTGGGTGCCATTAAATGTTGATTCAATTTCATTTACCACATTAATTTCATTAATTCTCATTTCTGTTTGGCTCGAGAATGTGCGTGCTGGTGTTGCACCAGCTGAAACGGTCGTCGCTACACCAAGGATGTGAATGTTTTTTCACTTTAAAGTTATATAAAGAATACAATAGTAACCATTCAAGTCTTTATAAGTTTCGCCATAGGCAAATAGAGAACAATACTTGTTCTCCTCTTTTCTAAATTACATAAGTAACTCGGTATTTGCTAGATAGATGGAGTTAACCCTTAGACTACCAAATAGCGTCTATGAAGCTTGTCCCGTCAAATACCAAATAATCAATTTTACCATTGGGATAATATGTTCCAATACAAAAAAAAAGATAAATAGAATAAAAGCTTCACAATTCCAATTTCACATGTTATTATTGGCATTTTATGAAGTTATTTACTTTCAACTCAAAATGACACTGCAAATCACATTAGAACAGCTTTATTCAGCACAAATCCAGCATCTGACACATGCATGCATGAGAGCATATAACCATAATATAACCCCAATTCACAATAATATGGCGATCACATAGTTCTAAACAGCTGATGTATTTTACAGAATATACCCTAGACTACGGCTGGGATTCATTGCTGTGTAGTTTAGATGATCTATTCACCCACTGGGATACGATGAACTTCTATTGGGACATATTGTCCCAGTTGTAGTCTGAGGTTGGTCATTTCTGCTGGGACATATTGTCCCGTTGGTAGTCTAAGGGTCAACCGTATTGGAAAAGTGGTATTGTCACCATAAGATGGATAGAGTTAAATCCGATTCAGAATCGGCATTACCTCATGACATTACTTACCATAGGAACAATTGCAACAGTGAAAGTGGCTATGACTACTGTTGAGGCCAGGAACTGAGTTATAGTACGATTTCTGTGCAGCCTTTCTGACACATTCTTCAAACAATTCAGCCAACGCCTCTGCAAAACATTTGAAAGTCACATAATTATTTGATAGCATTCACAATAAACATAAATATCAAATAAATGAATCTATCTTGATAAATTTTAACCATCGATTTACATTTATGTTGTTAATACATTCAAAACAAGTTGAAAGACAAAAGCAGAGAAAATCGTTTACAATGAACAGAAATCAAATAAATGAATTCATGTTGATAAATTGACTGACCATCAATTCACAGTTATTATCTTATTAAATTCAAAACAAGTTGGAAGACAAAAGCAGATACAATTTTCAATGAAATTTCCTATATTAGATAGTAGTTGTTCAGGCTCATCTCCGTTCTGCAAGGAATCACTGAAGTATTGATTAGTATCATCATGGGAGAGAATCTATAAATCCTATTATATTAAGCGAGCAATTTCTGTATCTATATATCTGGTTATTTATGTTCAACGGATCTCGAAAACAGCTCTAAAGATTTTCACGAAATTTGGAACAAAAAAAAAAAAAAAAAATTTAATGAAAAAAAAATTTACAAAAAAAATTTACAAAATTTTATGATATAAAAATTCGATTGCACTTGGTCTCATCCTTGGAAAAACTTGCTGAACGACATTAAAAGGATAATTCATCCTTGGCTGGAACAGCTGAGACTTTTGTCGTCTGTGGATAGTAAAAAAGTGAGTGAGCGGGTGAGTATGTGAAAAATCAAAATATCGCATCCCCGAGATTCATAAGATGTCGTTTAGACAGCTGTGAATTATGAACACGATCATTTTAGAGAATTGTGATCTGTTTATCAATAAATAAAACTAACGAGCGAAGCTCGGTGCCCCGATATTGGAGATAATGCAAGAAATCTCTAGGCTATCATACTTTGAAAACATCAGGTCTTTATCAACTTGATATGTTTTATTCGAAGGTTGTAATCCCTCTTATTTGTAAGGTTGTAATTCCTCTACCAGCGAAACTCTGGTACATTCATCAATTAATAATTATATTTCTCATCTACTTACTGTGGAAAAATAATGAGCTGAACAGCAATAACTGTGAGGTATAAAAGCAGAGAGCAAACGAAGTATATGGACAACATTCTGTCTCTTTCTGTCGTGTACTGAAACAGAGAAAAAGGAGAAACTAGAATACTTAGAAATCAATTATTTTTTCTAGAGAATTTAAAAAGAGCAAAAATAAATCAAGTTTTCATATTCAGTTACCTGGTGATCAATGTTACCTAGTGATCTACCAGTGTAGTGTTTATAATATCTGTCAAAATTTTTCTTTGAAATAATAGAATAAGCTCTGCCTTCTTTCAATATATTGGAAATAATACAGAGCTAAATTGAAATAATTCGTCCTATTCTTCTTCTAGCTTTTAGGGTTCAGGCATCTCTGCCCAAACCGAACCTCATATCTGCCCTTCTTTTCCTTGGACGATGAGCAGATATAAGGTTCGGAACAGGCAGAGATACTAAACCCTGAAAGGTAGAAGAAGAAGAAGACGAATCTATTCACTAATAAATAAGTAAAACTCAAATATTTCAAGTTAATAATTGAATAATGCGAGAGTGCTCTCACCTTCTCTTCAATCTTTGGATCTCTAAACCTGAGCATAAAAGTCTGACAATGCTCGGCTCTCAAGTGATCGATGCTTCGTGCATCAATCGCTTTCATCAGATAATCGTTCACTTCATCCTCGGGGTCTTTCAGCTCCACACTTTCGCCGAATTTCAGCCTAAAACAATCCAAAATGAATCAAATTTATATTGTATCAAATCACATTAGCTTATCCACACAATTGCATGAGAACGAAAACATTGCTTTTAGGTACAAAATGGTAGTAAGGCCCATTGACCTCTTCAATGATATATTGAGGCGAAGTGGGATCTTCAAGCAAGAAACTCCCCAACAACAAAAAGCCATACGAATTTAATTTAATCTTAATAGGTACAGTTGGCTACATCAAATTGGAAACCATGATGACTGTCTATGTCATCCTTTTTTGAACCTAAAGTGCCAGGCACCTTTTGCTTTGTTCAAACTTGTCGTCGAATTCAGAGCAAGACCATACTGGGCGTATTTTTAGGCGTTTTCAGATGAAACAGCTGGGCAGGAAGCTCTCCGATTGACTGATTCCCTGATCAGCTAATTCCCGAACGCCAACCCAATCGGCCAATCAGAGAGTTTCCTACCCTGCAAAATCGTCTGAAAACGCCTGAAAAAACGCCTAGTATGGTCTCGCCGTCAAAATATCTAGATTTATCGATCTCTCTCTGAAGCCTCGCTTCCCATTGAATTTTCGCCCTATTGAGAAAAGGAAGAAAATCATTGCTTAGTAAGGGAGTATCCTCTCATTTGAATTTTGAAAAATTTGAAAATCTTTAAACTTATTATAAAGCTTAGTAACTAGTGGAAACGCTCTCATGGAAAAATCTCAATTCAGACTATGGAAGAAATTTGTTTTTTAATCATATTAGAAAGAGTTTTTCTTATCCAGTTTCATTGCTCTTCTGTGAAACTGTGTGTGAGAGTATAGGCTAATCAATTATGAATATTATACTTTTATGAAATCATGGATTTGAAGGAGTTGAAGACTAGACTATTTGTTATGAATTATAGATGACTGACTCACTTATGATGTTTAGCCTGCCCCGTATGGCCCATGACTCTCAGCTCTTTCGCCACACTTCCATTCATCGAGTAACCTGAGGGCTTTTTCAACGAGGTTTGACTCTGAAAAATATAAATTCTCTATTTATTCTGAATTAAAAAAAATCTCTTGTTCAATATGATGAATCCAAATTTTCCTATTGATGTTCGGAAGCTTTTTTTGAGCAATAGTATGTTCTGATAAATGTTAAAGAACTGAACTCGAATTGATAACAGTATGAATAGAGAATAGACATTCAGAAAAGGAAACGGAATTCAGAATACATTCAGAAATAGAAACGGAACTCAGAAATACAAATGATACGCCCATGCGTTGTTCCATGAAATTTAATGAAGCTTCTTCTTTTGGTTCCTATCCGTTCCGGATGTTGGCAACCATTGTGGCTATGATGACCCTGTTGACTGCCGCACTGAACAGCTGTGCTGTGCTCATTCCATACCATGTCCTCAGGTTCCTAAGCCACGATATTCTCCTTCTTCCAGGACCTCTTTTACTTTCGACCTTGTCTTGCAATACAAGTTGGAGTAGCTCGTATCTGCTTCCATTTCTCATTATATGTCCGAGATATTGGAGCTTCCTCGCTTTCACGGTCTTGAGAATTTCTTTCCCCTTTCCCATTCTCCTTAAAATATCTTCATTAGAAACATGGTCCACCCATGACACCCTCAGCATCCTCCGGTAGAGCCACAATTCAAATACCTCTAGTTTGCGCTCAGTTACAGCTGTCAATGTCCATGACTCTACATCATATAGAAGAACGGAGAAAACATAACACCGAAGAAATCTCATTTTCGAACTGTCAAATCGTGACTTTTGAACATGGTACTCATTTTTAAAAACACAGCTCTGGCCTTTTCGATGCGGATCTTGATTTCTTGTGAGTGATCCCACTGGTCTTCCAGAGTGGCATCCAGGTAAATGTATATTTATTAACCTGTTCAACTGGCTTTCCTTCAATTGTAAGGTGACATCTGGGGACATTTTTCTTGCTGATGCCCATTAACTTTGTCTTTTCTGTATTGATATTCAACCCATGTCTCTCACTACTTTCTGTCACTCTGTTCATCAGCATCTGCAAATCATCTAAACTCTCTGCAAAAATGACTGTGTCATCAGCATATCTAATGTTGTTGAGTATCTGTCCATTCACAGGAATGCCTACATCTACATCTTCCAAGGATTCTCTGAAGATGTACTCAGAATAAATATTGAGAAACAATGGAGAAAGCACACATCCCTGTCTCACTCCTTGCTGAATTTCTGTACCTTCTACACTGTCATCCTCCAAAGTCACTGATGCTGATTGCTTCCAGTACAAGTTTGTTATTATTCTGAGATCTTTATCATCTATTCCAGTCATTTTCAATATCTCAGCCATTCTCTCATGTTGAACCCTGTCGAATGCCTTCTGATAATCCACAAAGCATGCATATATATATATATTATATATATATATATATATATATCCTTGTTCACATCTCTGCATCTTTGGAATAGCACCTGGATACTGAATAAGGCCTCTCTTGTTCCAACAGAATTCCTAAACCCAAATTGTGTAGCTGAAAATTGCTCTTCACAAAGCTTGTAAATCCTTTTATGTATTATTTTCAGGAATATCTTCAAGAGATGGCTCATTAGGCTGATTGTTCTATATTGATCACATTTTCTAGCTCCCGCCTTCTTTGCCAATAGAATAAACTCCGACTCCAGCCACTTCTCTGGGAATGCTTCCATTGTCATAAATACGGTTGAATGAACAAAGAAGTCAGCTATTTAATATTATCATCATCTAGAAGTTTTATAAACTCTGCCTGGATTTTATCAGGGCCTGTCGTTTTACCAGCTTTTGTGTTTTTTATTGGATCTGTTACTTCATTTATTAATATTATATGTCCTGTTTTACAGATTATTTTGGGAAGCACTGCTCTATTGTCATGAAATGATTCTTCTATAAGTTTTTTCCACATCAGTTCGACTCTCTCCTTGTCAACAATAATTATTCCATTTCCTTCCACCAGTCTATTTAATGATATTCTTTTAATTCTTCATAAAGCAGCTTATTAGCTAAAATCTAGCAATCATAGTAAGTTATAAGTGCACTACATTGAAATCATATCATTGTAAGTTATAAGTGCAGAACATTGAAATTAGAGCAATGGTCGTTATTAAGTACCTAATATGCAAATGCATAAAACGTAAGACTGACGTATGAAAAGACACCAGACATTCCAGTTAGACTTTACTATCATACATATAAAGCATTAACTTCTCTTCTGTTTTATATAGGTTACTCACAGTGTTTCCAGGAACAATAAGAAAAGTTTCGATGTTGTGATCTCTCAAATAGGAATTTTTCTCCGCCTCTGCCTGGCTCAACATCGTATGCTCCATCCAGACATTTCAGTGTTTCTTTTGTTATGTGAACGCGGCTGAGGAGCAAAAAGAAAAAGTTGTTATTGACAATTCATGTGAAGTACAGTATTTGTAATGAATTGAAACTCAATAAACTTCATATATTGTATTAATTTGAAATCAATATTCAATGAGAATGAATGAGATGTGAACATGAACTACATACTTGACTATCACCTATACTATCAAACGAATATATTTGATGAACTTGATAGATACAATTTTGAAAACAGTTAGGCCTACTCCATCACGAGATGAACCTAGGTTCTCTTTTTTTTAAATGGCAACAATGAGCCATCTATTGGCGTGGTCATCCTAGAGAATAAAGAACAACTGGAAAAGAATAACACTTTTAAGATAACTCATATAAAACCATACAAAAAGCAAAACGGATTGAAAAATACAAAATAAAAATATGATTGAATGAGTAGTTGACTATATTTGTAATTACCCAGGTATGCCTCCGCTCTCCATGTAATTGGCTAGTGTGACGTCATTGGACCAGACATCGAACTGCCATTTCCGCAGGCCCAACACGCCACAGTGCACACGCCCTGTGTGAATGCCTACACGCATATTAACGTTCACACCCATCACTTCGCGAACCAACCTGAAAGTCCACAAACTTTATGTGAAAGAGCCACACTATCTACAATATACAGACAAAGGTAAAGACTGTGGTTGCATGGCAAATAGTGTGCATCATGGAGGTCAAGTGCACCTCTTCCATGCTGTACAGTCAGTATATACAGTACATTCCATTATAGATCTATCATTCAACAACCATCAAATGATGAGTTTACCAAAGATTGATACTGGTGTAACAGACGAAACAAGTATCTCAAATTTTTTAATAAACCAGTGATTAAATTTCACAAAATTTCACTCGAAAGTCACAAATCTATATATATATATAAAAGCGAAATGGCACTCACTCACTGACTGACTGACTAACTCACTCACTCACTCACTCGCATAACTAAAAATCTACCGGACCAAAAACGTTCAAATTTGGTAGAATTTTGGCCCTTTAGAGGCGGCATTAAGAAATCTTTTGACAATATTTTAACTCCAAGGGTTGTTTTAAGGGTTTAAAGTTCGTCTTTTAGCATGTATATTCTTCTTCTCCAATCTCTAATTAAATTGAAATTTCCATATCACATGTTACTATAGAACTATAATCTAGATAGAGTACCTCTTCGAAACAGTTGTTAACTGGCAACTAAATTAATAATTTTGTCAGGTTGGCATTAAGTTGAGTTGACTTTGTTAGGTTGGCACCAAGTTGAAGATTTAAATGCATTTATCGCGGAAAAATTGATTGGGCACTGCTACTTAAATCCTGGGAATATTATATTACTAGCCGTCAGGCTCGCTTCGCTCGCCATATCCGTTTAGCCAGACGTTTAGTCTGGACCCCCGACTGGATTGTCCTAACATATGATAAAAATGCTCAAATGAAAAATGCAGGCGAGCGAAGCGAGCCTGCTGATCTCATTCTTGGACGATCCAGTCGGGGGTCCAGGGGGCGGAGCCCCCTGGCTAGACGGATATGGCGAGCGAAACGAGCCTGACGGCTAGTACAATATATACAGTTTAGGATAGATCTATCATTCAACAACCATAATGATGAGTTTACTAGAGATTGATAGTGGTGTAACATAATGAAATAAAAACTCACATATATTGTCAAATTCTATAGTTTTATTTGGTACAGGACCATGGTTTAGTGACCAGACAGGTCTCATTTTCAAGCTGTCAGTGGTGTAACAGATGAAACTAGTATCTCAGTACTAGTGAATAATGCAACGGTTTTGATAATATTAAGTCGTTTTGATTTAATGTGTAGTTGTGCTTATTTTCTCATCAAGAAAAATTACCAGCCTTTTTTATGATGGAGCAAATCACTGGGAGTCATAGCTTCCCCTCCATTTTTTGATTGTCAACTTTGTAAAAATCAAAAATAAAATTTAGAGATCTCTATGAAAGTTGACGGAGATTAATGAATACAAAGGATGATCACAACAAAATTATAACAATAATTCTGATATGCACTTTCTTTCACTAGAAAATGGTCATGATTGGTGGAGACATTTTTTATGTATACTGAAACATTTCAAATTTTTAATTTATTCTAACACTTTTGATGCTTATTTAGCGTGACATTTTGATCACTCTGTATCATATCTCATGAGAGGGAATTGTTGCCACATCGTTGGGCCATATGCTAACACTAAGTTTAACGTTAAACCACGTTTACTTGTAGCATATTTATCATAATGTGTTCCACTCGTGGTTTAAACGAACAAATGACTTTTCTCCGTTTAAACCGGATATCTGCATACGGGCCTAAGAAACTAATACATCTTGTATATTCACATCTTACAAAGATAATATGAGTTTACATCTTAGAAACAATCTCGGAGGAAACAGTGGAACCCTAACATCAAGTACCTAATTTTCCACCATGTAATAACCAGGTAGTCAGCAGTGTTCACACATCCCAACCCAAATAATAATAAGCTCAACCTCAACGTATTATTTGCCCTCTATGTCAATGTCATCTCCGTTTTCCCCCTCCCCACCCCACCATCACCCTTCAATTCCATCCGCCTGCCATTTCCTTTTAGCACACTCATCTTCGTCATTCTCTCTCTCTCTTCCTGCTCCATAACTTCACTCTCTCTCTTTTCATTTCTCTCCTTCCATTTCCTCATCATTCATCTTTGGTGCAGGCGCGCCCTAATATAAGTTACCTAATATGTAATATAACATGTAATCTGCGATGCTCATTTCCTTATTCTCTCCTTCGTGTTCTCTCTTTCCTCCTCCTCTCCCTCCTCCTTCTCCTGCTCCTCCTCATCATTTTCTTAGTAGACTACTTCAATGCTCACTCATTCATCTTCTAATAATTCTATACCATCTCAAACAACATACACTATTAATCATTTCATCTTTTTATTACCATTCTCAACACTTTCCAAATGTTTCACCTCTTTTTTTCCTTTTTCACCATCTTTCTCCTTAGTTTCACATAATGCATCATGTCTCCAAAAATGTGAACAGACTTATGCGCCACGAACACATACATTTCTCTTTTCATCAGGTGATGTCATGCTTATTATATCTGTGTTTCCACAGAGACAGTAAGATACAGATATAATCAGCTGATAAAAAGCGAAATGCATGTGTTGGTGGCGCATAATCTGTACGCACCTCATACAATAATTCAAATATTAAAGGTGCGTACAGACTTTTGCTCTGCTCCGCAATCGAACGTCACTCGAGCAGATCGATTGATGATCGACCGGGGAGCATGAGTGGAACGCGAGAAGAGCTAACATCTCCCGTAACGTTCATGATCGGAGCATATGCGGAGCGTGCGTGGAGCGATTGCGGAGCGAGTGCGGAGCGAGTGCGGAGCGTGTTGAAGGCGCGTATATCTGTACGCACCTTAAGATGTTATGAATTGAATTTAAACATTTGGAAAATTTGTCTACGATAAACCTAATGTTTCTTTTGGTTTAGAGAGTAAGTCATATCTCCACACAGGTTTAACCTAAAGAGGGATGCACTGTGGACATATTCATATTGTTATCGTATATTATGCGTGAAATTATTCCGTATTATAATATAATTTTAATTTTTGAAATATGTTTGTAAACATTGTAAACTTGCAGTGAGATGAATGATTTTTTTTCAATAATTATTTCCTGTAGTGATATTCAGGTTTGACTCTTGAACTAATGTCAAAGTTCTGGAATCAAAATCAATATTGAGTCTACGTATTGATATTTTCGAAGTCTTCAAACTTTGGTATTTTTCTCTATCTATATGATAAATTTCTATCTAATAAATTCCATTGCAACTTTGCCTGTTTTAGGTACTCACGCAATGGCATCAATCATGTCAAGGCCCATTTCGACACAGCAGTGAGCATGATCGGGTCTCGGCTCAGGCAGACCGGACACGCAGTAGTAGCAGTCTCCCAGCAATTTGATCCTCAAACAGTAGTGCTCCTGCGCTAGTCTGTCAAACCTATCACAAATAGACATATTTCAAAATAAATTCATCAACATTTCAATAGCTTAGGAGACTTTAAGACCTTTTAAAAATGTATTTATTATAAGTACATCATTGAAATGTAGGGAGAGGAAGAATTAGTTAACCTTCCCCTCCCAAATTTAGATAAGACTAGCAGGTAATCCATGCTTCACAAGGGTGTAATTAAAAACTTGACAAACTGATAACTAGACCTACTGAAATATTGAAGAATTTAACAGGTTAACTACCATGTGCATCAATTTTGATGCACACAGAATGTTACTCCCATACCTTGTGCATCACTTCTGGACATGCACTGGTGTCTATTAGTATACCATATTTAAATTTATTAGTCTTTCTGACAGACCATGACATTTTTTTCCATAAAAAGGCTGAAAAACCTGTGAAACGTATATTACAAGTTCAAAATGTTGTATTTCCTGTCTCAACCACTTCTCTGAAGCATGTGACCACTTTTGATGCACATGGTGTGTGGTTGGGATTTACAAAACAGTTAGCTAACTGCAATATTGTATTCATCACAATTGTCTACCAGCAGACTTCTAACAACCTGAGCTAACCTAACCTTGCTATTTATAACCATTATAGTTATTGAATAAACAGAAGTATTGAACATTCTCAGCTTTTTTTCTCATTTCTGTGATGTGGTTTGATCCCAGATACTAGAAAAATTGCTGTTGTTTCTGTGAAATAGATTTGACAATTACTATATTCAAAGTTGATTATAATTATTTAGCAGATTGCAATATGAAACCTGTAGGTAGCTCCATCAAGGATTGCAGTAGGATGTTTACTGTTCAGCTCATAAGACTGCTAGTATATAATATAATTATTTTGAGAAGCCTCTCTTTGCATGCTTCATTTTCAAGCAGTCTTTCTTCAGCTGTACAGTAAACTTCCACTGTGAATATATTTTAGTAGAACTTATTAGTAGATTTTTCATTGATGTTGTGGAACTCCTTACAAAAATAAAACATTGATGTAATGTTGTAAATTTCACTTATTATTGTGGAGGGATATTTCACTTATTATAATTCCACTTCTATATTTTATCTGATAAGTTAAGTGGAATTGGCAACATTAGATACATCATTGTTTGATTTGATTTTTGTATAGTGTATTCCTGGGCCCCAGGCCAACAACAGATCCAAGATTTGAGTGAATGTAAAGAAATGAAAAGATAACAGAGAAGACTCATTATAATATATCATGATGAATGGCATTTATTGTAGGAACTCAATTATTTCATAGTAATAATAATTCTTCCAGATAAAAGTTCCAACATTATAAAATGTTCCATACCTATATAACCTACCACCATGAACCTCCCTGAATATGAATAAATAACTCATGACTACTTCTACTCCTGTATCTTCTAACTTTATTACACTAAAACAATCTGAATCTGAATAATGAACCTACTCCTAGGCCCTAACTTCTTATATTTTTACCCTAAAACACCCTAATCTTTTCTTCTGCATAATAAACCGACCTCTACTCCTACCTTCTAATATTTTTATCCTAAACACTAAATCTAAATAATTAACCTACTATCAAATCCTACTTACTAATATCACCACTCTAAATACACAAACCCCTGAATCTGAATAATGAACCTACTCCTAACTTCTTATATTTTTACCCTAAAACACCCTAATCTTTTCTTCTGCATAATAAACCAACCTCTACTCCTACCTTCTAATATTTTTATCCTAACACTAAATCTAAATAATTAACCTACTATTAAGTTAAAGCCTACTTACTAATATCACCACTCTAAATACACAAACCCATAAATCCTTTCCTTGTCTCTATTTTTTTGAAACAGTGTGTGTTTCAAAGAAACATGGTTTGCATATTGCTACCACGGGGCAAGCAGGACAAAAAAGCTTCACTTTTTTAGCATGTTTCACAGCATGATTTCTCCCAAACTTTTTTGACATTCTTTCATAACACACACTGCAACGGGTTCTCTTGTCTAAGTCTTGTATGATATGTCGGTTAACTGCAGGCATATTCATAACTGGCTCGTCGATTCCAGATGATATAAGTCCAAGTATTATCTGTTCCCGGAATTTTGTTATGTCGATTTTCTTATGCTCGATTCTTTTGTAAGTAGATGTGCATTGACTATTGAAGTATTTGTAATTAGTTCGAAAGCAACTTTGCGATACCACTTCAATCCTCTACGTAGAGCTGAATTATATGAAGCCATCTGGTCAGAAACATCAATGAATCCCTTAGCTGAATTGTATTCGACAATTGTTGAAGGTTTCTGAAGAACTCTATTTCGCTTGGTTGGTACATCAACTATAGTAGGTGCAGATTTCGTAGTCAGGAAGAGCACGTCTCTCTTATCATACCATTTCCCTACAATAACTTTTGTGTCACTCTGCAGACATTTCATTTCTCCCTTTCTCAATTTTGCATTCACAACTGTTTTGGGATTATGCTTTCTATTCTTACGCAGTGTTCCTATAAGATGAGTTTTGTTAGCATTAAGCTCATGGGCAAGCTCAACCGAAGTATAATAGTTATCTGTGTAAAGTTCACGTCCTTCACCAAGAAGCGGCTGCATCAAATTCATCACTGTATTTTGCGAAGTTAAACGATGTGAATGGTTGCTATTTTGTTCTTTTCCACAATAAATTTTGAAGGAATACGTGTATCCACCATCTAAGCAGAGTTTAAAAACTTTAACTCCATATTTGTGCCTTTTATTTGGTATGTACTGCTTTATTGATAGTCGGCCTTGGAATGGAATCATAGACTCATCTATGCATACTTTTCTTCCAACCACAACTGCAGATTTGAAAATAGAGACAAAGGTTTCCATCAGGTGTTCAATTTTAAATAATCTATTTCCTACAGGACAATCTTCATTATTTGAAAAATGAATCATTTTTAGGAGGACTTGGAATCTATTTCTTGCTATTTTCGCATGTTTAACCACATCGTTTCGATACAGAGTATTTGTAGACCAATAGTCACTTATTTGGGGTTTGTTGTCGACTCCCATCCAGAGAATTAAGCCCAAAAACCTTCGTATTTCGTCACTATTTGTTTCAGTCCAATCATTCAATGAAGAATGGGGAGTAATAGTCTCGTTAACTATACCCTCAACGATACATTGATCAGCATATATGTTTGTCTGTTTTACGATCATATTGATAATTTCATCATTCACAAAAAGTTTGTAATAATCAATTGGATCTTTACCTTTAGCAGTTTCATAAAATTCTGGGCGAAATTTATCTTCCACCACTTGACTTTCAAAATCATGCAGATTATCACCAATATCATACCAAGTCACGGTTTGTTGTTGTTTATACCTACAAATTGTTCATCAATATCCATAACTTCATTTTCAGATGCACTAGAACTGTTTTCACTGAAGCCTACTACATAGTCAGGGTCCAAATCTGAATCGTCCATGAAAATATCAGAGTCACTATCACTATTATTTGCAAAATTTCCTTCTTCATGATCCTCTCTGTCAACGTAAATATAATCAAGTTCCAATGAGTCGATGTTATACTCACGGTCATCCATATTAATTACCAAGATTTGATTTCAAGCACTATCTAGTATACTGAAAGTTACTGTAAACATTATCAACATGATACTAACCTATAAACTTCCAGATTTTCGATATAATCACAGATTACCAGATGATAGGAGAAGCTCAGGCCGAAATTAACTGATTTCAGTGAGTATAGATCACAGAGAATAGAGTACCTATTCACTATCTTGAAAAAGTTCTTATAACTGCCACCAGGGACGACTTAATTTGAAACCAAGAATGATCTATGCTACTCATGAACCAGTGAAGCCGATTGTATAGACAAAAACACATATAGTTGTATCCCAATTGGACACAGCTGTCTGTTTGATGAAGAAATTGTGACCACATCTGATGCACATGGTCTCTGGGTAACAAGCAATGTGTATCATATCTGATGCACAGTGAAGTAGCAGAGGAATGGGGAAAAATGACTCTCGGTTGATGAATTCATTTCATATTTTAGACATGGTAGTCAACCTGTTAAAATAGGCATAACCGTGCTCGGTAAATTAAGAATCTATATGCAAAATTTAAATTTAATCAGTCCAGTCGTTTAGACTTGAAGATACGTCATTCGGATTCCCTATCCCGAACGAGTATAAGGCTGTGCAAAGGCTAAAAATGAACTTCCTACTCGCGATATTTTTCAATTCGTATATCATCAAGCTATCAAAATGAAAAAGTTTTCTCAGGAAAACATTTTTTTTCGATCATCACTTTTTGAGATACGAGCGCCTGAGTTCGATTTTTGGGACAGAACATTTCAAATTTTGTAAGAGATAAATCCATGAGATTTAGAGGATGAACTCTCCATGGTATTGTTGATCTAGTAAAACAAAAAGTTTCTGAAAATATCAATTTTTGAAAAAGTTATTCAATTTACCAAAATAACTCAACAAAAAGTTATTATTGGTTGTTTTTAGTAAATTGAATAACTATCATTAAAATTGATATTTTAAGAAAATTTTATTTTACTATATCAACAATACCATGAAGAATCTATCCTCTGAATCTCATGGATTTATCTTTTACCGAATTTGAAATGTTCTGCCCCAAAATTCAAACTTCAGGCGCTCGTATCTCAAAAATTGATGATCGAAAAAAATGTATTCCTGAGAAAAAATTTTCATTTTGATAGGTTGATGATATACAAATTGAAAAACTTTGAAAATATCGCGATTAGAAAGTTTATTTTAAGCCTTTGCACAGCCATAAGCCGATTCTTTCCTTTATTATATTATAGCTATAAATATTCCAAACACTTTCAAGAAAGATTCTAAAGTTAGCTATTATATGACGGAAAACTTGCCTGGCGAATAGTTCGTTGAGCAGTCGTACCAATTCTTGAGCCGTGCATTGGTCTGACAAACTTGTGAAGCCGCATATGTCAGCAAATAGTATACTGAAAAAACAAATTTCAACATAAATTCCTTAATAATGTTGTAGAGCTATCCCCAATACATATAACAAACTATACAACGTTCCTATTCCATATAGGATTGGGTTCATGAATAATAATTATTATTATCCGATTACATTCACAAAATTTTCTTATGACTGTCAAGATGCGACAACTGGTATGTGAGATTGAACAATATCGTTGCAAGAAAATTCTATCAACCCTGGAATCAATGGTTTCCTTTCTCATTTAATTGGAAGTTCTGCTCCAATGATTGTAGGTTCTTCTCTAAAACAATGTTGATGAACACTCACATACAGCAACCATGTTACAGAAGGGCAGATAGAAATCTACAAAAAATTGACACCCTGGCTTACTAGTGCCAGTGATGTAACTCACTGAGCAGAATGTGATAGCAGTTCGGATTCAAATATCTCAAATTTCAAGTTCTAAAAAATATGTTGGAGAAGATCTGCCCTATGATTTGTAATATGTTCTCCGGTCCCAAACTTTGTCCAGATGTGTTACTGTCTACTGGGGCAAGGATGTAGCTAGGATTTTATTTTGGGGGTGCTGAAATAGGCAGAAAGGTTATCAGGATGTGATAGTTTCATCTAATAGTACGTACAGTCAGCCACAGAAGAGCTCTAAAGTAGGTGCACACAGATCGTCATCGGACGGATCGGACGATTAGATTGATACATTATTTTCAATGGAGTGCGCATACCTATCCGCATCGTATAGGTATGCGCACTCCAATTGAAAACGATGTATCAAATCCAATCATTCGATCCGTCCGATGCGTGCCGTTCGTCCGATGACGATCTGTGAGCGCCTACCTTAATTGTCCGTATGCGTGTTTGTTTGTGCCAAATAACTACAGAATACAATATTGCTGTATTCTGTGCAAATAACCTAGCTCAATAGTTCGGTAAACTAACCAGAAAAGCTAAGGTATTTTAAGAAGGTTTTTTCTAGAATTTCGGGTGGAATTTCGAGGGCTTTACTACTCTCAAAAATAGATCAGTATTACAAGGTGCAGTGTGCCCAGCAGATGGAGAACGCTTGTGTTCTATTCCTCACAGAAAAAGTTGCACCAAGAAAGTTGCTGTATGTGAGCACACCCACACTAATCATCAACTTTTCCGTTGAGGCAGCAAACAGAAAGTATGAAGGTGGAAGATTACCGTCTAAATAACCATTTCAATCATCAATATGGAATGCGTAACTTGCAGTGATGTGATGAATTTTGTTAAAATCGATTCTTTGAACCTTCATATTCTTTATTGCGATCTGAAGCAAAGATCTAGGGGTCTAGAGTGTATTTTGGCCTAAAATTTTCTGAAATAATCATTTCAGAAAATAGTTATTCAATGTACGGTGATAATTAAGTTTAATATTTGACAACAATTGGTGTTTTAATTTATTACTGAATTCAAATTTCTAGCTCATATATATTTTTTGACAAATTTGAATTTGAACTTTAAGCATAACCTATTTTATTGGACATTATTATCAAAATTTGGAATAGAATAGTTTTGGGCCAAGCCTGAATCATATTTAAGTGATTTGTAATAATTGTATCCACAAATAAATAAATATATAATGATAATAATCGATCTTGGGATCCAGAACTACATCAAACTGAAAAGTTTAGCTATGTACAGAAAACGATGGAAGCTGCCACCCATCGAATGATTGAAGCTGAAGAAAAGAAGATATGTGTATCTATTATCATATCTACAGAACCTAATATATAGGCTATACGGTATATATACAGTATAATATCATATAAGTCTATCTTTAGAAGAATATTCTTATTGTGATCTGAAGCAAGCTACCAGAGATCTAGGGATCCAGAGCTACATCTTACTGAAAAAATTATAGCTCTAGACAGAAAACGACGGAAAACTGCCAACCAATTGAATGATTGCAGCTGAAGAAGAAGAAATGTGATTTATTATATCACAGTATTTTAATCTACACATAGATAAGATAAGATATCAATTTATTGAATACAGTATATGTAATACAATAAACATTGAACATCTCCTAGAGATTAATTGAAATAAGCTAAACCATACAACAAAGAATAGGCTATAATGGAAATATTGGAGAAAATTAAACCGATTTAATTAATGCAATGCGCTTAATAATACTTGTATTCATACAATAATTTACATAAATTTAGGCATACATAAAGTACTCTATCAATCAATCAATCAATCAGTAACAGGGCTCATGATGTCATGTAACAGGGCTACCAAAGCTTACAGAAGTTCACTATCTAGACCAAGATGGACCACTATAGGATAAGATTCAATGCATCCATTCAATAAATCAAATTTGTACCGTACGAAAAGCTGTTAGTTGGACCTTAATTTCAAATGTTCAAGACTCAGGATGATTTTCATTTTTTTCAAGTGAAACAGATTGATTTCTGTGGTCATTTTATATTAATTCAATGAATAATAGTAATCAGTACATATACCGTGTATCATATCATGTCTATCTATAGATATCATGTGATCTATTGATTGTTAGCAGGAATCCTCATTCTAACCCTTCATACCCAATTCATTTGAAACTGCTAGAAATTCAATCGTGTCTGCGGTGATGGAGCCTGCAATAAGCAAACAATGCCTGAATGAATGCAGTGAAATGAGGTGTGAGATGCATTCGGTGTAATACCAACCTGACATTCTCGTGCTTCTGAATGTAGATCTTGTGGAACATGGAGTCCTGTGGCTTCCCGGCAATGTCAGCCTTCATCTCCATAGCAACGTGACGTGGCAACACTGACAGCAGAAGTCGCTCCTTTACAAAACCAAAAACAACAGACATTTTATAGTGAAATCCACGTTGTAATGTCAGTGTTTGATTAGCATTGGTGCTGCTATCCTCGTTTATATTCAACAAAGCGGATAGCGCTATCTCTGTTCTCGCTTTACTCTGTTGCCAGATCGTCTTTTAACCATGTTGAATTTTAATTAATGTAGGATATGAGATTTTAGCGATGGTAATTCTATTTTAACTTATGATATAATATCATCATATGAGAGTAGACAGGTGAGTAATTCAAAAAATCTGGTGTGGCGCACTCACACAACTTCCTTGCCGTTATGAAAATGATCACCTGACGATAGTGTTCCCGCGCATCTCAAGTCTACTAT
>NC_052506.1:65260069-65285784 GCF_014356525.2 Nilaparvata lugens | reverse complement strand
ACATAAAGTGACATTGGAAACAACAAATAATTTCTCAGAAAAAACCAGTGCCTACTGTTTAATCCTCTATGATAATGAGTTTGAATATACACCACTGAGTGGAACAATAAAAAGAGTATTATAAATCTTCTATAAAATAACAAAAACTAGACAATATTCAAATCAAAAGTATTATCTACAAATGTATCAATATTTTACCTTCAGTATCATCCCATTAATTTATAGAATTGTTCTTGTCTTGATCTCAACCATTTTCTTCAATTTAATTTAAAGCATTTTATATTATTATTCAATTATCAGCTTCTTTCAAAGCAAATACTGACTGTGATGATATAGTGCTATCTATATGAGCTTAGATTTTTCATTAAAGTTGAATAATGTTCTTGGTCTGGGTAACAAACCTACATTTTTTTTCTGGGTGTACTCACCTACATCTACAATTTCTTTCTGGGTGTACTCACCTAAACCTAAGATTTTTCACCTATATTTATCATTTTTTTCATACCATTCTTTAAAAGAGATTCCAGAAGAAAGTGAGAATTGTTGGATTAAGTTTGGATCAGTCATATACTTCATTCTTTTTCATTATTGAGATTGATGTTTGGTATGAAAGTTGCAGCTAATGGTATACATTGTAAAAAATGGAAAAAATTCTGAATCAAATTTTTGATATCAACATTAATATCACTTATTATCTTTATCATACAAATATCGACCAAATTTATCAACACTCATGATCTATTTTTATAAAAATGTATAATACAACCTGAGGTGAGTTTTCAAGTAGTTCAGGTTAAAGGTAGAGGGTCAAGCCCCCAACCCCCCCCCCTTGTGGGGGGGGGTTAGTGCGAGGGTTTAAGAAAGGGTCTCAACATAAAAATGCTTGTTGCTCAGTTTCAGAGTTAGGATCCCTTGACAAATAATATGATTTACTGAAAAAATTATTCTTAGTTATTCAAGAAATTGGATCTAATTTTTCTGTTCAATCTGGACAAATGGAAAAGTTATTCCTGTAATTTTTTGTAAAATTAATGGTTCTTAGTTATTGAAAAAAGCTGGATCTAGTTTTCCCTTATTTTTGTTCAATCTTGACAAATGGGGTGTCAATGGATTCGTTATTAGATTTACTGGAAAAAGTTACTCTTGTAGAGTTTTTGTAAAATTAACGGTTTCTTAGTTATTCAAGAAATAAAAAAAAGCTGGATCTAGTTTTTCCATGAGATCCTTATTTTTGTTCAATCTTGACAAATGGGGTGTCAATGGATTCGTAATTGGATTTACTGGAAAAAGTTACTCTTGTAGATTTTTTGTAAAATTAACGGTTTCCTAGTATTCAAGAAATAAAAAAAAGCTGGATCTAGTTTTTTTCTCCAAAAAGTGGGAAATCTTCATTTGAGGTTTATTGTGAGATTAGGGGTATGGCTAGTGGTAGGTAGATCGGATTACATTGGTTGGGCAAGGTTAGAACCAAGAATCAGATTTGGGGCAGATTTGGGGGCAGCTTTGAGCCAGGTTTGGGGCAGGTTTGAGCCAGCTTTTCTTCAGAAGTCTCACTTTACCCCTACTCCTTTGTTTTGTTTTTTTTTCATTGTATTCTATACTGGAGCAGAATGATAATACTGCATGCTTATTTTCTATTACTCTTAATTTTCACTTGTTTTGTATATTTTCACGCAGAAATAAAGTCAAATTTATTATTATTATTAATAAATAAAATAATTCTTGTATTTACAAAAAGTAACAGTGAGTCACAGTCAGCAATGCAACAATCCTTTTTAGTGGCAGTAATAGAAGAATGAACAAAGATCACAACACCGCCCGTCCTCCTCACACAACCAGCGCCACAAAGCTTTCATATCCAACAATATTATATAATTCATTCATTCATATCCTGCAACCAGGCTTCACTTAAAATTATTATATGTGGCTTGGTTATCAATTATTAATGTATGAAGGAAGTTATCAAAATTAGTATTAGGCTTCGGATGTTTTGATGGAAGAACAAAATACCAGAATCCTTATCAAAAAACTCATTCACTTCATCAATTGAGCTTAAAAGAGTCGTTTCAGAATTATTCATTCGCTTACTTATTTAAGGTTTTGTCATTGTTCTTCAATATAAGTGGAAATAGAGGCGTGACGATTGATTACTGTAAGCCTGTTACCGCTCTTCGACAGATCAGGAGGACTGCGGCTTCCCAAGTCAGATGTCCTAAACCCAATTGCACTCTTTTTCAAAAACGTTCATTTCCCTGGCACCTAAATTTTATAATGCTCTGCCGCTTGAGGTCAAGAATGCCATTGCTGCTTGTATTGTGGAAATAATATCAAGAGATTAATTGAAATTTGGCTTTCGTCGCTCACTCCCGAAGTTCTTTAGTTTTTGTTCCTAATTATTGTTTGATCCGTCTATTTTTCTTTCCATTCTGTTAACTTATTTTCTGTACAATTTTTTTGTATTTTCTCTGCTCTTCTCACCGTTTTTTTCATAATATAAATCAATTTTTTCACACAATTTGAAAACCAGCGGTCCGTAAGTTGCATCTTACGTGCTGGTTTGTATTTTTTCTCAATAAGGTAATATTAAATTTGTGATTCGTTACTATGCAGCTATATTATAAACTTGTTTATTTGTTTTTGATATGCATGTATTTTACATTTTCTTGTTTTGAGCTTATTGCGAATAAAACTTCATTCATTCATTCATAATCTTTGAAACCCGCAACTTTTAACTAAACAAAGTTGGTGAAAATTATGAAAACAGCTGAATATTTCTTCTAAAAGAATAATTTGACAGTAGGTTTCATTGGAGATCCTATTTGAGATGAAAAATTACTTTGGTGCTTCAACATCTTTGTCCCTCATATGAATTCATTTTTTATATGAGAATTTGGGTTTATAGACAGAGTGAGTCATATGTATGGAAACCCTTCAAGTTGGAGACTGTTTAGATATAATACTGTAACTTTCAGGATAATTTATTGGTCAAATACTCTACGTTTTGACGCACAACTGAATTTCAACCCCTCATAAGGGGGTGAATTTGGGGTTGTAACTCGAATATTTTAAATGTAATCACCCATTGTGTGGTACATCATTTTAAAGGCCTTTTTAAAAACTAAAACTTCAAGCAGCCGCCTTTTGGATACAAGCATCATAGAACTTTTTTATTGAAGTCATCTTTATTCTTTTAAAAGGGTCTTTAAAATAATGTACCACACAATAGGTGTTTACATTTAAAATATTCGAGTTACAACTCCTAAGTCACCCCCTTATGAGGGGTTGAAATTCAGTTGTATCTACAACAGTCTCCAACTTATTGACGGGTTCCCATTGTATATGACTCACTCTGTATATTTTGGACTCAAAATTGGTAAAACTTATGAAGTGATAAACATAACCTATTTTGGACAATTTCTATCCAAATTTAGGAAAGGAACAGTTTTGGGCATCAAGAATGTTGATCATTTCCCAATCATTCTAATTTGAGAATAATAATGTATCTATCAATGTATAAATGATACATGATTTCAATATAGAGTTCCAAGAGAAAATGAATGGAGAAAACCGCACATTGATATCTCAACACGTATCAGTTTGTTGATGTAAAAGTTGTAAATTATCTTCTATATTAATCAGATGAAATCATGTGTCAGCGAAGGAGGTCTGTCAGTGTGATAGATGTGAATTTTAATGTGCCTCAGTTAATGTTATGAATGACTGAATGGAAAACTGTTGTAATTGCTTGCAATGAATTCTTCAGCTGACAAAATGATAAATCACAACAATTATTTTTCTAATGCACTTTCACTGTTATTTGTTATACCCTGAAAAAGGACGAAGGAGTAAGTCAATTTTGTTGTCCAACGAACTTGACCTGTAAAAAGATTCGAAGAATACGTGTTCAAAATTTGAAGCTGATTGATCAATGCTTTCTAAAGTTATTGCAGAACATACAAACAGACGTACAACGACTTTTGCCTTCAGTAAGTCAAAAGTGAGAACTCGCTAACGCTCGTTCAATTATTATTATATGTTTCAATTGTCTGATGGTTTAAACTAGGAAGGATAATAATCGAACAGCTATTGAGCAAACGGGCCTGTGCTTTTCACGGCAGAGGAAGATTTTCTTGGGGAGTAGCTTAAACCATTTTCTTTTATTCTAATGCCTGTATGCAGATACTCGGTTTAAACCGAGAGATGTTAGCTGTTCGTTTGAACACCAAATGAAACATATTATGATAAATTCAACCATATCTACAAGTAGAAAGACGTGTTTTAGCGTTGAACGTAGATGGTGCATATGGCCCTAAAACGTATGAAATACATTAAAGTTGATAGATAATATACATTTACTATTTATACATTTCATACAATTCAAATACATTTAATAGTTATAGGATTGTTCTAAACTTTGATAACGAATTAAGTTAGTATATCCATCCAATTCTTGGGTGACATAACTATAGTCTGTGCAAATCTTACATTGCAGCATCGCTCTTATGGAGAACAGTGCTGTCAGATTTAACAAACTCCAGAGATCCTGTGAGCTAATTGTGTGGAAGAGCGAGTCACAGTGTGCTCCTACTGATACATTGAAATAACATTCGCCATAAAGTATCTTGTTGCAAACTATGGTTCGCAAAGACTATAGAAGGAGCATACTGTAGATCGAATCATTGTTAAATAGAAATTAAAAAGGAAATCTAACCAACCTCAACTTGAAATAATAAGAAAGTTCAGAATTACCTGTGGAATGATAACCATTTCACTTCATCCATTAGAACAACGCCGGAAACCATAAGTAGTTCTGCAAACTCAAATGGATCAATTCCATCCTCTTCATGCTTCTTAAATTGGATTCCAGAGTTTTGAAGTAGATCTATGCTGTCTTGTGCATACATATCCTCCCTACAAAAATAGACGAAATCAAAACGAGGAAAATATATTTGAGTGGTACAACAAGAATAAGTACATCATCCGAAAATTCTACCAGAGAAAGAACTTTTTTTTAAGATTGGATATATTATGTTTTATGATAATCACAACTGCTCGAATTCAAGACTGGAACTAAAGAATGACAGAGCGTTTTCGAACATTTGAGCCATGTGTGTTTCTGTCATTTCAAACTATATTTTCAGAAATAACACTTGAGACAAGATTTTCAAGGTAACAAGAAATAAATTCTAATAGATTTATATTGTAGAGAGTATGAAGAGTACAGGCACTTGTTGTATAATCGATAAATTACAGTACTTAGATATTATTACATTTTTCTCGTCTCCTCCTGGAAACGGAAACATGGATAAATTAAAAATATACATTAAATGTATATTATATTAAATGTCATATGTTGTACAAAATTTATGCCATTAATTACACCTTAAACATGTAACTGTCAACGGAAAACAATACAACAGTGAGACCCTTTGGTAGCTAGAGGCGAGGGCATACATTCAACCTTTTGGTGATGAATAAGACACAAGCGTTCCCTATCTACCTGGCACACTGTCAACCTGTGATTGCTCTATTTTGTTGGGCGACTTCAGTGGAGATAAGAATAACCCAATTAGTTAACCGTTTCAGATCAGTCGAGAGAAAAATACGATAAGCTAAAATCCGTCATAAGAGAAAAAATTAAATTTATAATGAATACATTATAAAATGTGGTGTGAAATTGAAAAAAATCTAATATCTCAAATTCCCTTATCAATGTTTTAAGGTCATAAATTTTGTCCAGATGTATTGTCTACTAGGAGTAAAACCGTGGTAATTGGGTTAATCATGCTTCACTACACTCACCCAAAAAATAGAACAATCGCAGGTTGCATAAGCCAGGTAGATGGGACCCGATATGTACTATTCCTCTCCGTAAAAGTTGAACCAAAAAGGTTACACGCACCACCTTATCTACCAGAGGAACTCACGTTTGTATTGTTCCTCCTTGACCGCTCCATGACCCCCCGCCCACCATTCGTGTTTTACTCAATAATAATTGCAAACATGTAAAATATGTACAGTATTCAAAATAATAAGATGGGGATACTTACGAGAGATTAAATTTGAAGTTGAACTGCCAAGTTGTATACTGTCCAGACGGAGGCTTTCCATCCTCATCTAAGAATGTCAATCCGAGCTGAATGATTCTGAGCAGATCAACGTTGCATCTTAGTAGTTGATATTGATAGTCGGCGGTACTCCTGAACTCCCCAATGGGTCTTGCTACCACACCCGGGAATTCAGTGTCCTGTGAATTAATGTCCATGATGAAACAATAGATAGAGTTAATTTATGTCAGAGTACACATGATATTCACAAAAAGAAATTATATCAAGCCTACTAAGGGTCAGAACATAATGGTGACCCTTCATCATAAAACATTAGGCTTTCGCCTATAACTCACATTATTCCAGTATCGATTTACATCCAGTTGTACTAGTTTCCTTCAATACTAGGGTAAACAAATAGTGTAGTGACGAAGGTAGAGGATAGCGGAGAAGGTGGCTGAGAGTATGGAAGAGTAATGCATGTGTTCAAATGCATCAGAACATAGTGGAGCGGCGAAAAAAGGGTAGCATGTAGAAGGAATCTGAGACATTCAGATGCATGCATAAATTTCAAAACCCTCCGCTACCATCTATCTTCGCCATTCCACTATTTGTTGACCCTAATATTGAAGGAAAGTTTAGTCAGGTGTTGATAGAAGTATTGAGAAGATTATATGAGAATGATGAAGCCTACATTGAATTGGAAAGAAAAGGTCGGATTATAAGATTTGGCAGAGGTCTAAAGCAGGGATGCGCACTATCCCCGATTATAATAATTATCGTCAATTGTTGTTTGCAGTATGTTTTTCAACGACTAAAATGGGATCATAGAGGTATATGCATAAATGATTATCAACTGTCAAATCTATTGTTTGCTGATGATGTGATGCTTGTATCACGTTCTTCTGATGATATGAAGATCATGCTCGATGAGCTTATAGAAGTTAGTAAAAACATAGGTCTCAGTCAAATTGCAAGCAAGACAAAACTGATGACAAGTAAAGATAAAATTGAAGTAGCTTGTGGAGACTATGTATGTGGAGAGATAGGCTATGTGGAGGAATAAATTTAGCAAGACCAGCTGCTTTCATTTGAAAACCGTGGAGCGAAAAAGATGAGAAGCAGAATAAAAAAGGGTTGGCAGAAGTATTACTCTTAAAAAACTTTCAAGGGAAACTTCCCCAACGAATTAAAAGGAAAAGCGTTGAGGAAATGTATGTACCCATCAATTTTGTATGGAGCTCAGACCTGGTCACTCACAGCTCAACTAGACAGGAGACTGGAGACAACCCAAACAAAGATGACAAGGAGTATTCTAGGTCTGCGCCTGCACCAGAGAATAAGCAGCACCGACATTTTGAGACGAAGCAGGTACTTCTAGGTAAAAAAGAAGCGCACCTCATCAAATGGAGATGGGCCGGCCACGTGTCAAGAATGTCATCAGAGCGGTGAGCGAAGATCTGCACTGAGTGGATATCGCGTGAATGTACCAAAGGGGACGTCCAGCTTATCGATGGAGAGACGAGATGGCACAGCGCGTGGGAATCATGTAGGTTCGCCATAGCCAGAGATAGAGAAAGATGGAAGAACATAATCGACAAGTTATAAAAAGCTGTATGTAAATAAAAATTGTAATTTTGCCAACTATTATTTACCACGTATGAGAGGCTTTTGTTCTGTAAAGAAAGTCAATAAAGCTTATTTTTTTAATATTGAAGAAATTGTTTATTGTTTTTGAAGGGACGGATTCAAGGATCCAAAGGTTCAAAGAGCCCCACACGTCAACCGAAGCTTATTATTTTCCCCAAGTAGTATGTTAGTTAGGCAAACCAATACCTATGTCCTTTACAAGAACCAGGAGTTTTTCCCTATACTAACATTCCATTCTTCACCTGGTTGCAATCCTTATCGCAATCCAGTGTGATATGCTTGGCAGTCTCTTCAGACTGATTAGTCCTCGTGACCTACGTGAGTTCCACTCCTGACCTTTTTGAAGGTCCTTCCGCTGAGAGAGGGGACGCCAAACTACCTCCAGGGCGCCCGGCCACCCTCGACTCAGCCTCTTGACCTACATTTGTGCCTGGAGTTTCGCCCATCTCTGGTCTCTTGGGTTTTTCTTTTTGCCCCTCTGAAACTGCCCTGATGGGGCAGATCCCGTGGGTTTGAAAGCAAGGCAACTTCTGGAGTTGCTTTGAGGTCCATTTTAGTCGCCTCCTATTACAAGCATGGATACTGTGGGTGAATTCTGGGTTTCAACACATTTTTGAGTACGATGATCGACTCAAAGCCCCCCCAACCCACAGGGGGCATATTGAAGGAAACTTGTACAACTGGATGTAATTCAGTTCTGAAATAATGTGAACAAAAATTAATATATTATACAAGTATCAGTTATAGACCTTGTTATGCCTTTCAGATATTGGAATATAATAATTGTTAAACTTAATTCTAAGTTAAACTAAAACTTAAAAACTATATGTTAAAATAATTAGTTTATTGTTAAACGAATTGAATAAAATGTAATTATGAATCGAACAATAGTTATGTATTGTACTTGAGGAATATTTAAATTCGGCAGCAAGATGTATGTACCCATCAATTTTGTATGGAGCTAAGACCTGGTCACTCACAGCTCAACTAGACAGGAGACTGGAGACAATACAGCAAAGATCCTCCGACATAAGTTTCAATGTATTTCAACAGTATTTCAACAGCTGGTGGAGATGTTTGACATTCATGATACTGTAAGTTTTTTTTAAATTGGCGAACATAACCTGAGAAGTATTCTTCTCACACTTTGTTACAATATGAAATCTTAAGCTGCGTTTACACTGTGTAACTTTGTTATATTAAACTTTTGTTAGAAACAAAAAAGTAATTTGTAACATGTTATAAAACAAAAACATCAGTTTGTGGTCTCCTTATTTGCAGTCATAATGCTGACTCGAGACGAAAGATGTTCTACTTGTCATTTCAGCCTTTATTTTGAAGTGACTAGTACAGTGCTAGTGACTTGAGTAATCTTAAACAAGATGACCGTGATTTACTATCGGGAGAGTTATTTAATGTTTTTGAAGGGACGGATTCAAGGATCCAAAGGTTCAAAGAATCTCACACGTCAACCTAAGCTTATTGTACGTGCATCAAGTATGTAAGTTGGACAAACCAATACCTGTGTCCTTTACAAGATCCAGGAGTTTTTTCCCTATACTAACATCCCATTCATCACCTGGTTGCTTGCAGCCAAACAGAGCTCTTCTCCTAGCCCTAGTCTTTCGCAATCCAGTAGATATGCTTGGCAGTCTCTTAAGACTAATTACAAAGCCTACACATTTGACTTTCATTTCTGAGTCCAATTGTGTGGAGATGTTTCCTGAAGTGGCCGTGTCCAGTTATCAGAGCAATCAACTGCCTAGCCTGACCTCTACCCAAACTCACCAGCCAGCTGGTGAAGTAAGAGCTTGCGTCTGCTAGCAGCCTTTTGCCAAGTACTTGACCAGGGTGGCCTTGCCATTGCTGGTGATGTAAGTCCTGGACCATTTACTTATTGTATGGAAGGCATTATATCGCTTTTGGCACAGCTTGACTCTGGATCAAAGAATGGCATACTGAAACACCGCTTAGCAAGCTCATCTGCACACTCGTTTTAAAACTCTTATGCCGATATGGCCAGTACCCAACCAAGATGCACAGAGTTGCTTGTTGCAAGCCTGCTGAGTGTTTTTTGACACTCCCACACAAATTTAGACTTGATTTCATTGGAGTCAAGGGCCTTGAGGGCTGCCTGACAATCTGACAAGATAACTATGTCGCAATAGCGTCTGGCAATACCTATGTTGGAACAAGCCATGGTGCCCCAAATTTCTGCCAGAAAGATAGTACAGTGTTGTCCCCCACTTGCACAGATTTCTGTTCTGGGTGAATCACTGTACACCCCGTACATTTGCCAGATTCCCCTTCAATGAGACAACCATCCGTGTACCAGACAAAGCTGCCTCTCTTGAAATAGGGCCATTACTCAGACTTCCACTCCTCTCTGGAGCAGACTAACAGAAAAAGATTTAGTTGAAACTCATGACGTCTGAAGTCATTTTTAGCACAGGGCTGTAAGCAACAGCTTCGGTGATTGTGCAGTGGCCTGTTCCAGACAGGCCTTCCCTCCATTGGCATGCGACTTTCAGTAGATAGGGAGAGTTAAGTACAGATGGCCATTTCAAGAACTTTGTACGAATGACTAGTCAAGATTTTGAGTTATAGATTTCTTCGATTGGCGAATAAATAGCTAAAAAATACAAATTTTAGAGATGCAATCCGGTGAAAGAACGGCTTGCAGTATCATTACATTTTTTGGCCAGCATCTTCATTTTCTCTGGGTAGATTTTTATCTTTTGAGAAAAGGATTTTTTTGTAGTACACCCTCTTCCTACCGACACAAGCAGCCTTTCCCGTCTGCGTTACTTTCTTCCCCTCCCTGGTGAATTGTCCTGTCAGCAGTTTCCTTATCTACTTTTTCACATTCTCGGGTTTCAGCTTTAAAAGTTTGGTCCAATTTCAACCAAGTATCATGCTTCAAATTCCTACTTTTGCAGTATTTGTTCATTGGATTCCATAACGATTTGTCTTTGCTATATTCCTCTGTGAGCTTAATAAGGTATATCACACTGATTCCACTCCACCATAATTATTACCGGTAATAGTAGTTATAAAATCGAACAATAGAACAATGAATGAAGCAATAAAACGAATAGAACAGTGAATAAATTTTAAATGAACCATAATATAATGAATATCAACGTTGATCTATAAACCAATCACCACTGTCAAGTGTCAACAACCGCCGAGCAGCTGATGATTCTGCTTCCCCACCACCAATTTCAACCGCATTCTATAACTTGTTACATGTTGTAAGTAGTAAAACGTTCTTATAACATGTTACATGTAACAAAGTTATATTTTTTCTTTGATCTTTACCGACTTCGTGCGGGAAAGAATAAACGTGTTAGGCCTATATAATAAAAAATTATGTTATAAAACACGAAGTTACAATGTAACAAGTCATATGGATTTATAACATTTTTGTTTAAGTTGTTATATAACAAAAGTTTTATAAAAAGTTACACATTGTGAACGCAGCTTCAAGTTGAATCAACAACTCTTATCACCCTAGAATTTCAGCTAAATTTGAGCTGAAGTCAATTAGTTTCACTTTTATTTACTTGACTGAATTTTAATAATCAAAAACATGAATATTACAGGGTTATTCTAAGAAGATTAAGGCGTGCCAGAGGTAGGAATTGGGGTTAGTATACAACATAGCAACCGTTCAAGTATTCAAGACAACTTTAAGCAGCCTACTTGATATTGTGATAGAAGCTTATTTTGTTGATACATCTAAACTCAATGTGTACGTTCTGTGTATAGTAAATTGTTCCAGTTCCAATCGTAAATTGTTCCATCACGTGACTAGTGCAAAATATTCCCATGGAACACCACCAAAATCGTTGGTTCAAGCTTTTGGCGCGCACTTATAATATTGTTTTACACCAAAAAGTGTGCATTTTTTTATTCCATTACTCTCAAATTTTCTACAGAGAAAAATTCATTAATTTGATGAATGGTTATCAAACATCATAGTGTTGGTTATGTATTCTATGGCTTTGCTATGGTAAACAAATAAACTATCAGCGCATGCGCAGAGAGGCAAGACTACAATAATCGACCAATGAGAGCTCAGATACTTGGAACTGTACCAGGCCGGACAATTTACCACGCTTCGACTGTGGGGCAGGAATTTGGAACTGGTTTCTGGTACAGAATCTGTCAAAACTCTTCCCATGGAACGCGGAACTTTTTACCAGGTAAATTGTGAATGGGACAATTTACCACATTCCATATACACAGAACGGGCTCAATGTAATGGAAGAAACTGTCAATTTATAAACCACTAAGCATTTGTTCGATAAAGGTGTTGACCTTTAATCCTGCCATAAATAAAAACAAAAATGTAACTCACCATGGCGACAAAATTGTACTTCTGTACAATCTGCCTGATAGTCTTAAATTCTTCTTTCAAATTGTATCCCCACACGTCTCTGATTCCACATTCCTCATTGTTAGGAATTATTGAGCAATTCATGTTGTTTCCAGCACCTAATAAAAACAGTATAGAAGTTGATATTAAAAACAATATATCAGGAATTGATAAACTGGGTGATGATGCCTTTGCGGATTTCGTCCGATGAGCGATCAGGAAAAAAGTAGTCCACTGAGCGATCCATTGTTCAGAATAACAGAAAGGATAGGCAGACGCTATGAATAGGAGAACTTGGGTATCATTAATCATCAGGGACAGTGAAGTGACGGAGGAAGGCCACGAGCGTATGTTTATACTCGTAATACGGTATTGATGATGACGATGATGATGATTGAATCAGTACCTACCACCTTCCATAAAAAGGAATTGTGCCGGGCACTCTCTTTAATTCAGGCCTTTTCCCAAGTTATAATAGTAAATTTAATACGCAATAGACTAGAGCCATTATTGTAAGTGAGTTAGCGAAATAAATTATTTTCTCTCTCTATTATGAACGGCCATGACTTCGAGTTTCCCATGATAGATATTTAAAAATTGTGGCTCCGAGTCGTCGAGGAATGTAGATTATGGAATTATCTCTAAAACTTACCTTCTTGTCGCGACATAAAGTGCGATAAGTTGGAAAACAGCAAGCATTGAAATTATAACAAACTACCGATTTTGCAGTTACTATTTGGTCCAAAGGCTCTAGAAGCCACGCGACGATTGGTCAAATTGATTCCTTTCGCCCAATAGGAGACCTGTTTCTAAATACAGTAGTGGGGGGATTCCCCAACCGCGAGACCAGATTACGTTTCGGAGGACACTTTGCTAGGAGCACTACGAGAGTAAAGATGTAGTCACTATGTTTCCCCCTTTTTGGGCAAGTTTATAAGTTTATACAAGTAGTTAATGTAGGAACTAGTTTTTTTATTAAAGTTTAAATTTACTAGTAGTGCCATGTCCTGAAAGGTTTAATTGTGTTTCTTCTTCATGTACGAATAATTGTTTCTTCAAATAACCGCTAAGGTACGTAAACTAAGGTTAAAATATAATTTAGGGAAATTAATTAATTGAAACTTCAATCAAAAGATTTTATCAACAAAGCCTGTTATTTTTCAAGTTAATAATATTGATTGAGAATAATCCTTTTGATTTTATTAGTGATGGAAGATACTTATAAATTTTTTCTAAAGAAGTATAGAAAGTTTTCAGTTACGTTATATTTGAGTTATTGTTTCTGGAGATATATTATCGTAGAGTATTGCTGAAAGTCAGGAAGATAGCCTTTAAATTGGAATGAAATTTTTAAGATTATGTTCATATTGAGTTTATGACATTTTATAATTTATATTTTTCAGGCTCTGTTTTCTTATGTCATTAAGGCTTTCGAATGATTTAGTAAATTTTTTATGATAGAAATCTTAATAGACGAAGAAGAAAGTTTTTCTTTTCCAGGAAATTAATATTAATGAATGTTCAAATTTTAATACAATTTAAATTACTTTCTATGTGTCTACTAATTTTATTTAATCAAAGGTAAAAACTATCCACAAGATGAATCTTATAAGGCAAACATTATCTTTCCTTAAAGTGAAATTTTCAATATTTTTTTTTCTTTTATTGTGTTATAAAGTGTCTTGTTTTATTAGGTGATAAATTCATAATTTCAGTTGATACTAGTTTTGGACTTGTATTTGTAGGTAAATCAAATCATAAACTCTGGAATGTTCATTTTTAATTAAGGTTCTGAGCAGTTTTGGGCGAATGCCCGTTATTTACACTTGGATTGCGTCCTATAGTTCATAAATAATAAATAAAATAAATGTTGGCTGGCGCACAAGTTTCCAACAATACTAGCCGAGCTACTATATGAAAAATTATATTTGATTTCGCAAACCAAACGAAAAATATCATATAAGTTAGCATCATTTCAATTTGAATTATTTGTGAAGAAAGATCCATTAATTCTGATAAAAAGAATCAGTAGTTTGAAGATAAAAATCTATATAAAATGAGGATTCAAAGAATGAGAGAATTTAATTAATTGTAATCAATAGATAACTCCTGTTTTAGCTTTTGATGAATTGTAGGAAGAGTTAGAAATTAATGCTGTAATACATTTATTTACAGCGGTTCATGTGTGTCCCCAAACCAACTTCTTGTACTACCACCCCTTTGGTTCCGCAACTTTATGTAACACCGCTTCAAGACACCCGTTCAGACGACAGGTCTAGGGACGTAAGAGGACGTCGCCGTCAAGCCAAATTCAACCGGTAAAAGCTCACCGCCAAAAACAAGGTACTGTAACCCCGACGATAAAGCAACGTACAGACCAACGAAAGTGCAGTGTAGTGAAACAAAGGTTCATTCGAGAATGTCAATCAAAAGTGGGGATTCAAAATTATTATGAAATGGGTTATATGGGTTACTATCGACGAAACTGGGTTCAACGGGCTTTTCTTTCTTGAGTAATTTATGTTGAAGTTAATTATTTGTTATTGATGACTGATATTGTTTGGTTTTGTGACGTATTGCTATCTAAACGGGGATAGTAATGCGCCCCCGAATCAGATGAAGAATGTCAACAAAGTAACATGAAATTGTTGTTTCTGTTGTTCGATTTTAGTTGCCAATGTTTATTGAAGCTGTTTGTATTTTTCTATTATTTCAAATTGTAGTGTTATTCTATAGTATAAACCTATTAAATCAGGCATGGCAAGATTAATTGAAGTTTTCTTGACTCTAGCCCGTTCACCTGCATGAATTAGGTATAGACTCAGGTATTTTCTAGATGTGTCGGCCTATTTCTAAATTCTAAATTTTATTCAAAATTGTCTTCTTTATCATCTTAAAAAAAGCGCAGGCACACAACTTCGCCACTGCTGCTGAATGTTTAGCGAAAGGCACAGAATCATTTGTTAAAGAATATTGTATCCAATAAACAATATATTTATAAACTATTTTTTAAAATCGATTTGGGTATTATTACTAGTGACAGTAGAAACATTTGATTTGAGTATTATCAATTTATCAAAATTAAAAAGAAACTCAATTCTTTTTTTCTAATAAATAATTTTTGGGATTTAAGCGCCTAATGTAGATTTTGAGCTCTGTTGATGGTATCTGTTATGTGAATAGAATATGGGAGCCATTTTGCTTAAATATATACTAACCATAACGATTGTAGATTGGCATAAACTTAAAATCTGTAATTGCTTGTAGATGTAGATTGCTTCAGATGTGAAGTTGATCTTAAATCTTCTTGATATATGTGAGATACTTTATACTTATCTATTTTTGCAATAGTGTTACTCATTCACTTGAAGAAATGCAGATGATTGATAGAACTAGTTTGAATTTTACATTTTCACACATAAATATAAATATATAATGAAGATGAGTTTGAACTTTTCGAAGATGAAAGCTGCTCGATCTTTGCTTAACAACTAATTCCTTTTTATGGGAGGTGGTTGATACTGATTCAATCATCATCATCACAATATAATATCGTATTGCGAGTATACACATGACACTACCCATTTATCGCTTGTGGCCTTCCTCCGTCACTGTCCCTGATGATTAATGACACCCAAGTTCTCCCATTCATAGAGTCTGCCTATCCTTATTGTTATTCTAAACAATGGATCGCTCTGTGGACTGCTAACCCCAAAAATCGTTCATCGAACGTAACCATGTCTTTCACATCTAACTCGGAGAAAAAGGGCATTTGTAACCAACTGTGGGATCAAACAATGGTCGGTCCTTTCGGCACGTTTGCATGCTTCTGTTAGTGTATGAAAACCATTCATAGAATCATTTTCTAGAATAGTTCTGAGTAGATCAAACAATCTATTTTTTATAACATAGTATTTATTTTGTGCTTGTCTATCCCTCTTTTCTAGAATAAGCCAATTCCATCCTTTATATAAATAATATAAATATAGAGGGAGAAGATAAAGCCTAGATAGGAGAATGATAATAAGATAGAAAATAAAAACGTTGAATACACTGTTTTATCTAACTAAGACCACTCTCAAGAACAAATTGAATATTGTCAAATTGAAAACTTGACAAACTGAGAGCTTGACGTAATGAAACCCTGAAGAATTGAAAATAAGCCTATAAACATCCTCCGTAAATTAATAATTTATATGTTAAATTTCAAGTTAATAAGTTCAGTAGTTCTGACGTGATGATGCGTCATTAGTGAATTTCCTATACCCTACATGTATAAGCCGATTCTTTCCTTATTATAGTATAGATTTCCATTTGAACGTGTATATAGATTCACATGTACCAACAACTGAATAAACAGACACAGAGAACAATGTAATTTCATGGTTGTTGATCATTGCTGTTTCAGGTCTGTCTAGTGTCGATTGATGTGAATTACGTTGGGCTTTAATAAAAGCAAAACTCACCATGTGGTCCAATGGAATTGTTAGTTACAGACGGCATGGTTTTTTAGCTGGAATATTCCCAACCGATCCACTTTTCTGTTTCTGATTCACATCTGTAATACCAACGTATACAAACATTAACATTAATAAAAACAATATAAAACTTGTAGTACCCTTTTATTAAAACATTTTTGAAACTTTAAAGCATTTTAACGCCTAGCTTTGACCATTACGCCTACTTTGGCCATTTTCATGTTGAAAAGTAGCCCATATAGGCTAAGTGAAGTGACTTTAAACATTAACATTTATTCATTTACTGAAAGAAAAAAATTCTGTTGAAAATTGGGCCAATATAGGCTAATAGCAATAGATAGTTCATACAATATATTCGGTATTTTAGTCTATCTAAAACTATTCAAGCCTAAGCGGATGATACCAGAATCGTTGGGTGAGGTCTTGTTGACCTCAGCAGCAAGATTGCGAGCACAGCAATTCTTCGTAGGTGCCAGGGAACTGTTCTCAGTAAATAAGCTGCTTCTCAATGAAGGACCAAATAAATAAAGAGTAGTCTTGGCAGCACAAGGTGCTGCACATATCTTACCTAGACATAATATGTCACGCACCTTACATTCACCATTGACTAAAAAAGCTAAGTAACATGAGAGAATCATATTCTTGGTGTGAAATTATTATTTTTTATTTATTTATTATTTTTTTTTTTTTTTGAAGGGACGGATTCAAGGATCCAAAGGTTCAAAGAACCCCACACGTCAACCGAAGTTTGTTGTGTTCCCAAGTAGTATGTTAGTTGGGCAAACAAATACCTGTTTCCTTTACAAGAACCCGGAGTTTTTCCCTATGCTAACAACCCATTCATCACCTGGTTTCTTGTCGCGATCCAGTGTGATATGCTTGTGGCAGTCTCAGACTGATTGGTCCACGTGACCTACGTGAGTTCTACTCCTGGCCTTTTTTGAAGGTCCTTCCGCTGAGGAAAGGGTCGCCAAGTTGCCTCTAGGGCGCCTGGCTACCCTTGACTCAGCCTCTTGACCCACATTTGTGCCTGAAGTTTCACCCATCTCTGGTCTCTTGGATCTTTTCTTTTTGCCCCTCCAAAACTTTGCAAGGTCAAAAGCCTTACCTCTCCCAAGAAGTTTTGCATGAATGGCCGTCCTTGTTTGAGCAGTGGTTCGAGAAGCTCATCCTTCCTCTCCAGTTGGGTTGATGTGATTGAGCTTTCATCATACATGTCGTGATCAGTGGAAGCCTCTTCAACGTTGATAGCCTCTACATAAGAGTGCAACGAAACCACCTGTATTTCTGAAGCACCCATTTTAGATTAAGGAACCTGCCCTGATGGGGAAGATTCTGTGGGTTTGAAAGCAAGGCAACTTCTGGAATTGCCTTGGGGTTTGGTTTGTTCATGTGGTTCTCACGACTGTCAACCCAGGCAGAGCCCTGCATGTCCAGGCAAGGCTAAATACTACAGGTGAGCGCCTGGTATTCTGCAGGCACCGTTGGAGACACCATATTATAAAAGTACCACCCATCAACACGGTCCACATAACACCTTGGGTTGGCCTAAGAAGAAGTAAGAACATGGCCAAGGAAGACCGACAGATAGAAAAATAAATAAATAATGGCACAAAGCTAGGTCAATGGAAAAAGTGCAATTCTAGAAAGGAAAAGTTCCAAAGCATATTAAGATGGAGAAGAAGGGGTTTGGAAGAAGGGCTTTGGAAAGGGGGTCCCTTTTAGTCGCCTCCTACGACAAGTAGGGATACTGTGGGTGTATTCTGGTTTTCAACAAATCCTTGAGTACAATGTTTGACTCAAAGCTCCCCCAACCCACAGGGGATTTATATAAAATATGTCTAATTAGAAAATTAAGAGGGCATCTGAGAACTAAGAGCTTGTTGATGCCATGCAGTTTATAGTAGCCGCATCGTATATATTAGGCCTATCCTGATCTGGTGACATTCACAACTCATGCCAGAGACCGTCTAGTAGGCCTACTCCAAAAAAAAAATCAAAATAACATTTTGAATTTTATTATTTATAGTAAATATGACGCACATTGCTACCTCATCTTCCAAAGATTGGACATCCACATAGTGTACGCTATGCACTTAATTGGGTACTTTCTACATAATCAACAATACAAGCACACAAAGTGTACATAATTTTATGAACATTCTTGATATTAGAAAATAGTATGCGCTACATTATGTCTAGTGGGGCAGTAAATAGTTGCAAGAAGACTCCAAATTCTAGCAATAGTCTGATCTCCCATCCCAATAGCCTATATTCATACCGTACCTGTGCCATTGAGGTTTATTAGAGTGGGTCTACCTATAAATATTGTTAAACGATCAAATAATATGGTACTAGGATCTTTAAAACCAAATACCGTTTTAGTTTTGATGATCTCAAAGTTTGTGCAATACCCACACTGATCCTTTAGTATCATTACCGTGGTAACTTAGTATCTAACTTGACAGGTAGGTTGAATCAATATAGTCAACTGTTTTGAGTATCTAGGCTACTTAATATAGCCTATAAAGTTTAAATTAAACTTTACTGAGAAAACGCCCGAACTTAATTTTAAAAAGTAACAGAAATGAGCAAAACAAGACTAGTAAAAATTTATTTTAGTCCTGCTTTGGAATGTTTGAAAAAAATAAACTAGCCTAGCCTACGAAGTAAAACTAAAATAAAATCTGGTACATTACTCACTTCAAATGGTTTCAACATGAGTTAAACTCACTAAAAGTTCTACTCTACTCTTCTTTACACTGTTATTAAATGTCACTCACAGAAAAACACAATACGCAAACAATTGAAACAAAGTACAAAAATGTGAATGTAGATTTGTAGAAAACTATACACTTAGGGACGTTCCAATACTTTTGATACTTACTGATATCGATACTTTGCTTCCGATACCGATGGTATCGGTATCAGAAGATTCGATACTTTACTAATATCGATACCCACGTTGGAGTATCGAAACAGCAGTATCGAAAGCGTGAGTTCAGTTTTATCAATGAAATAAATTATCTTTCTATGGATAATATTTCAAAAGAGAATAACAATTTATAAAATGTAGATAACTTTGATATTATTGATTTTATCATTGTGATATAGAAAAAATGTTTTTCTTATATTTTTATAAGCTGGCATCAAGGAACTGGTGACAAGGTGAGTCTGCGTCTCAGGCAAATCACTCTTGAAGCAAGTGGCAAGAAGACGCCGTTTTTGCTTGTAGATTTTTGCAGCCATAGTTTTTTATGTTTTTATTTCAATATTGTCATTTTCAGTGAATTTCATTAAAAAATGGGCAAGACCAATAGTCCTGATGATCGTTAATATATGTGATACATTGTTTACACCTTTCTAAACCTTCACACATGCCCAGTGCAGCAGGCAGCAGTTACCAGACATTGAGACATCACTAAGCATTGATGCAGTCTCAATACATTAATTTGGAGCTAAGTAATCTTAGAAAATTACCTAGGTAAATTAAATAATTAGTTATCAAAATATTGTATTTCACACTATAAACATGATTGCAATTGGATGCAAATATTCAGGTCCGGTTGCACAAAGCCGGTAAAATTTTAATTTTAATCCCATTTAATCTCAATAATCTCATGAGAACACCGAGCTAAAATATAGTTAACCATAGAGCGGCTGTTGGTGTGCTTTCAGCGCTCTCAATGTGTTACACGGCGACATTGATATATATATATATATTCTCTATATCAATGCACGGCGAACTAAGGGCAGCCATGACAGAGAGAGGCAAGAAGAGCCTCTATTGCCAGTCGGCTACTGCAGGAATAGGTGTGTTTTTGTGAGTTAAATTGATTTCTATGACTAAATATTATCATTATAATATTTAAGATGATGATGATGATGGTATTGCAAACTTGACTGGAACGAACTATAGACATCAGCTTATATTACATAAAAAAAATAACAAACTAAGGCCGGTATTAGACAGTAATATTTTCTATCAGATCTATATTTTGCAGATCATATGAGATAAGTTGTACGAAATCATATTTTTTTCATATCATAGAACTATATTACTGGCCTAACATGATCATAATATATTATTAATATAATAATTAATATTATATTATATTATAATAATATTATATAAAAATTAATATTATAACTTATTATATTATAATAATATTATATAATAACATGTTAGGCCGGTATTAGACGGTAATAGTTCTATGATATGAAAAAATATGATTTTGTAAAACTTATTTCATATGACAGAAATATTACCGTCTAATACTAGCCTTAGTTTGTTATTTTTTTGACTATCATATTTTGCCTTCTTGTTATGAACTTAGAATTATGTGGATAAGTACCGTAAGCTGATATCAAAGAAACGTCTTCATAAACTAGTTTTTTGAATTCCTTATTCAAAATAACATAAAAAATAATCCAATCTCTAAAATAATAATTTTGCAGTTACGGTATGGCATTTCAACTTACTAGAGCACTTGTACGGCTAAGATGTATTAACACTGTAACTTAGGCTACATTAATTTCACCAAGGCTTCAAGTAAAGCATTTCAAACAGTTAATTTTATGGATACAAAACAACTGTAATACATAATTATATTTAAAATGCTCGATAAAAATTCAATGTAGTATTTATTAAATATAACTGATTTGCGCCTTGTATTTTATGCAAGTTCCCATTACATCAATAGGGCCATTCAGATTTTCCGCCAATTCTTGCCTCTCTCTGTCATGGCTGCCCATGTTCAATTCATAACAGGAATAGCGGCCACTCAGCCACTCTATAGTTTACTATATTTTTAGCTCGTTGCATGAGAACCAATTACAGAAGGCCCTTTTTGATAAGATGGCTTCTCTGATTGGTTCTCGTGGAATCAATCACGGTTAAAATTTAACCGGTTTTTGTGCAACCGGGCCTTAGTGTTTTCAGTGATTGGAGCATTTGAAATGGGGTTGATGCTGAGTCAACTTGGCCATAAACTTGAAATTCTAAAAAAATTAGAAACTTTGTTGTTCAAACCTTGGGAAATATGTTTTATATTAATGATATTTTATTATAGTAATATTTTATAATAGTTGAAATATTATGAATATTTCTATTAGTAGACCTATAGTGTGGTCCACCTTATAATGGCAGTGGATAAAGATAGAAGAATAGCGATGCCAATTCTCTGCATTAATTAATTATATTTTTACACTGACAAAAACATAATTGTCATTGTTGTGGACCTAGAAAAGGATAGTACCACCGGCTTTGTCGAATGATAGACAAGGATAGCAAAACCAAAGTTGATCAAATACTGTCATTATAAGGGCTTATGACAAAAGTGAACTCGCTCAGAAAAATTGCATTCATTAATTATATTGCATATGCACTAAGGCCCGGTTGCAAAAAATCCAGTTACATTTTAACCGTGGTTAATTTCAGGAGAACCAATCAGGGAAGGCTTTTTTGAAAAAAAGGCTTCTCCAATTGATTGGTACTTGTGGAATTAATTGAAATTTAGCAGACGTACGTGCTACTGGCACTAAGTTATAAGTTGATTGCAGTAGGTGTGGGTGAGTATTGTTTATGCTTGTAATTATTCCTATAGTGTGATCCACGTTATAATGGCAGTGAGTAAAGATAGAAGAATAGCGATGCCAATTCTCTGCATCACTGCATTAACTAATTATATTTCTACACTGTCAAAATAGTTATTTGTGCAACTAGTGCGCAAAGTGACAGTTTGCTACACCAAAAGAAACGTTTACGCCCAAGCCTGTATTTCACATTAAATTTTTCCTACAGTTACCATTGAATATGAAAAGTGGGTAATTTTGGGTAAAATGATGACTGAAATCCATCAAATTTTTGTGTGTGTGATGCTGTTATTAATAACAACCTTAATTCATTCAAAAATTAATAATCAAATCGCACTTGGAAATTCTCAGTCAAAGTTCTCATTTTCATTCATTCAAGAATCAGAAAAAAACAGATAGAACAAAAAATTCACATTCAAAATACACGCCAACAGCTGATTGGGATATGGCTGCAAGATGGCTGAACCGACAAGCGTGTGACCTAGCAGGAAGAATCATAACTAAGTTTGTTTCATCCAGCTAAAAACTACAGAAACAGGATTCAGTAATTTAGACTTGCTCAAATTACCGAGAAAAATGCTCAAAGTAAACTGAAAAATATTTATAAAAATAACATAGACAACGGAGAATATTTATTGTAGTATTCTTGTTTTTTTTATTTATATAGATATCGAACGGTAATCATTTAACCTCAAAATTCGAATTTTATAATGCATATTTGCTACTTTTCTCATTGCTTGCAGTTGAAATAATAATTATCAATAGAAAAGAACTATTATTTATTATCAAATGTTGAGAATTCGTAAACGATGATTATTTAATAATGATTTAGATGAACATTATTCTTGTTTTGGATTTCTAGATTGGGATTTTATTATAAATGTAGGGTAGCCATTGAAACGATTCTTATCTAAAACTAACCAAATTCATTGTTACCAACTTAATTTTTGTTTTCATGCACTAATCCTCCATATAACCCACCAACTATTTTGTGTTGCCATGTTGCAAATCTGGAGTGCAGAAAAAATTTTCCCAGCACAAGAGCGGAAAAGTGATTCTTTGCGTTCTGTAATCAGTGCAGGAATGGCCACTTTTCAAGGTAACTGTAGGAAAAATCTTTATTTCTCCTCCTGCTGACAGCATCAGCGTTGGTTAGGCAAGGGCGGAATGGTTTTTTGAGTGCAGCAGAGGAACTTAGCGCATGTATTTCACATCACATTTTTCCTACAGTTAGCATTGAAAATGAAAAGTGGGTAGTTATGGGTAAAATTCCCTGAAATGCATCAGATGTTTTTCCGTGTAATTTTATTATTAATAAAAACCTTATTATTGTCAAATTGAATAATGTAGTAGTAAATGAATGAAGGCGGCTGTCACTCATGTGGTGGCTGTCCTCGTTGTCCTTAATATTATTATAACGTGGACCTCACTATACCACAGTCACTGTTACCAACTTCATTTTGATTTTGCTGCACTGGTGCTCCATATAACCTACTAACTATTTTGCGTTGCCATGTTGCAAATCTGGAGTGCAGAAAAAACTTTTCCTGCACTAGAGCGGAAAAGTGATTCTTTGCGTTCTGTAATCAGTGTAGGAATGGCCACGTTTCAAGGTAACTGTAGGAAAAATCTTTATTTCTCCTCCTGCTGACAGCGACAGCGTTGGTCAAAAGCTTAGACCAGTTATAGAATAGACACGCTGGGAAGTCTAGCCTCTGAAGCCAACATCTACTGCCAAATCCACCCATCTTGACGACGTCACAACAGTAAGGAAAACTTTCAGATTCATGGTGTTTTTAGGTTATTTCTAGCTACAGGCAAAAACGATTTTGGTCAAGTTATAGTGTGTTATGTGATTTATCGGCCTCAAAGTTATAATGTGTTTTGAATATAATAAGGTACAGTAGCCTACAAAACTAATTTATTGTCATGCTGCAATGAGTTCACTTACATCATAACCAAGCATAATATTACTGTTACAACTTACAATATTTATGTGTATAAATTTCAACTTACGCATGAAAAGATATTCCACTTTTTTTTCCTAAAAATTTCACTGCAATTATATGCTGCACAGGAGATTACCATTTTCATAAATAGTAATTACATAAATAAATAAGCTATGGAAAACAAGCTATGTCTAAAAACAATGCATTGTTTAACGACAATGTAAGTTAAACACCACAAACACTAAAAACTCAAACTCAAAAAAGTTTTCTATAATTTATTTCTATACGATGCGTGACGTCACTGCTGTGACGTCAAGATGGGTGGATTTGGCAGTAGATGTTGGCTTCATCGACTTTCAGTATGTATATACAATGGGCCGTGTCTATTCTATAACAGACTGGCCTAAGGTTAGTATTGAAGGAAGTATCAATTGATGGTAGGTTCGGATCACTTTAGTGATCCGGATCAAATGATCTCGTTCACTGCCACGAGCCAATCAGAAGACCAGGATTGGAACTTCCCAAGGTCACGTGACGTGCCTAGTATTTGCGTCATGTAAAAAGCATTGGCTAGATAGGCGTTTGATTACAAGTTTCCATTCTGTACCTATTCTGTGACATTATATAACAGTATACATACAGTACGGAAACTTGGCTATACCCCTGACGCCAAAATCCGCCATCTTGTTAGGAAGCGCCGCATTGTAATAGTATTTGATGGTAGGTTCGGGTCACTTTAATGATCCGGATCAATTGATCTCGTTCACTGCCACGAGCCAATCAGAAAACCAGGATTGGAACTTCCCAAGGTCACGTGACGTGTTTAGTATTGGGGTCATGTAAAAAGCATTGGTTAGATAGGCGTTTGATTACAAGTTTCCATTCTGTATCTATTCTGTGATGATATTGATCTGGTCAGCTGATCTTACAAAACCACAGACAACATAGAAGTAAAAGACAAAACAGCAAATCCGTAGACTGCGTAGACTAATAATTATTTATTTTCTTAGTGTACATTGAAGTTTAATATTTTCTATTAAAACATTCCATTAACTTCCTGTTTATTATGGTTGAGGATAAAATCAGGTCTAATAACAAAAGCAACATGAATAACGCAAATGAAAATAATCCCGAAGCTGAAGATAATGAGGAGATATCTGAAGGTATAGTACATTAGTATAAAACTTCTACATAACTTGTTATGTTATCAGTAGAACTTATATTGAGTTCTACAATTATAGCCAACCTGATATTCTCAATAATTCTAGCCATATGTTCCATATTAATTTATGCATTCCATTGTTATTCACCTCATTTGAACACAGCCCAGTCAGCAGTAAGGCTTGATTCAAGGCTTGAATTAGAAGCAGCCTTCACTTGCCAATCAAGGCTGAAGTTGAATCCAGCTGAAAACGATCTTGCTTGACATTCAACTCGGAATCCCCTTGAATTTCCATACTAGAATCGAAAGCAGCATACCCTTGTTTTTCAAGGCTAAAAAACTTGGTTGGAATTGATCTTGAATATGGCTCGATAGGTATTTGTTCGAATTTTGCTTTTATTGCATGGGTCAAACAAGTCTTGACTTTGCCTTGAATACCCTTGTCAGTTTTAC